>NC_086328.1:118002738-118302738 GCF_036172605.1 Pelobates fuscus | reverse complement strand
TAAGGCTTCTAAAATAGGCTTGTCTCTATGGATACGGTGGTGATTGCTAAGGCTTGGAAATCCTCTGAGTTTAGATAAGGCAATGGGTGAGACACAGGTGACAGAGGAAAACATTCAGTTAATGGAAACCATTAGGAGAAAGGTCAAGTTAGCAGTGATGAATATCAAGTATAGGTACTCTTTAGCTTTAGCGAGGTATTATCACATCTGGAGAACATGTTCTTCATTCAACACAATCTTACTAATGTGAGAACATGAGTAGAACTCATGAGTAATGCACAGAGAATTAAAAAAAAATAAAGTGTGACTTCCTATTATGCCCTTATCATCTGAGTAAAACCTTTGACCAAAGTCCAAACGCCATCAATGACATCTGACACAGTAGTATGGGCCTTTGATCTAAGCCTTATTAAAATATCATATCAGTCATCTTAACCATTACCGAAGCAAATAGTATTCACATGAAACTTGACCCCATTGACATTAGCTGACCCCCCCTTCTTGTAACTTCAAGAGCTCAGTTCCCAAGGTGTTGTCATCCAAATTGAGACCACCTCTATCCAGATTCCTGATAGAGGCTGCCATAACCAGGGCAAAAAATAAACAAGATGTGACAATAATTGTAAAGACTAAGAGAGTTGGTGGAAAAACTTGTGCAGGGTTGGCGGCACACAGGATCTTTCTCAGGGAACCTTCCGCACTCCAGATGTTGTGGACTACATCTCCCCTGATGCTTCATTATGACTGTAAGAGCACTATGGGAGATACAGTCAACAAATCTGGAATTCTGAAAGTTGGCTATCCCTGCTTTGACACGTATGTGATGCAGTCATGTCCTATTTTCCCTTCTATGCTTCTAATTATTTAGGTATGTTTACACTCATATTTTACATTAATTTCTTTGTTTTGTTTAGTCTGCGTCAAATGTCTTGCTATGAAAACTGTAACTTTAATGTTTATATTTCTCTTGTTCACCTTAATGCCTCCTCATCACTTATAAATCAATTAAAATGATGCATTTTTTCTGTAAAGACGCATTGCAGTATTTTGCTTTATATTCGATTTTATTTGGTGAAAGCTGAGAGGCTTAACCTGTCTTTAAAGATTGTTATACCACAGCCACTTATCTTTCATTGACTTTCATAAGTCTTCTTTACATCTCTAAATATCATCTTTGCAGATTATATAATCAATTTTTAAAAAGGACCAGGAAGCAGAGTGCTTTTAAACATTAATAAACTATCTACTTTTTCATACTATTGGAAATATGTTTGTCTATACTTTATATATACATATCTGTTTTTATTTAACCTCAGACCACTGAGCAATGTCACAGGTAATGCACAGAGAAAACAGGCTTTTTTAATTCCTTTGTTAACAAGTCTTAATGACTCCAAAATTGGTACAGAATAAGTCTGGGGGAAGAAAAAAGACGCACAGTTTACTTATTCCATGGTTGAAGGTGGACTTTGAGTAAGAGTGTGCAGAGAATATTGCAGGGAATATACAGGGGAAGTGCCCACTCTGTAAATTGCTCCTTTTTGAATCCCTTCTCAGAAAACTTTCTTTAGATTTCCATGTATGTACGTAGTGGGGAATTACGATACAGCATAAACATAACTAACCCCATTCAACCCCCCAATAACAACAGACAACTTAGTATGGATAAACGGGCCACAGCATTTATTATAACATAAATAAATTACTGCATAACACATCCATAACTTTATTTATTAAATCTCTTCTTTCTGTAATCAAATTGTTAGAAATAAATAATAATAAATTAACATATATACATATATAACTCAACACATAGTGTTATACAGTGACCCAACCGTCCTTGCCAATGAACATACAGTGGTTCCTAATCACCACTTCCTCTCACCTCCCCCCTCATCATAAATCATATCCTTTCAATGCCCGCCATCAGCCGACCTTATCCACGCTCGATGGGTACGACACCTCAGGCAACCTAATGTTAACCCTTTGAAGCAGGAGAGGTTGAGACCTGCAAACATAATGAAGCTTACTCCATCCTTAAACATAACCCCTCAAACTTAATTGGCAAGGACATACCCCTGGCTCGCTGTGACTAACTAATCCTACAAGGGGTGGGTGGGCACAAAGCTGTTTGCTTACAGTGAAAAACTTTTTTTATTTTTAAAGGCACGCTATTGTGACACCAGATATGAGTGGCAAAGTGGACTGGCAGAGGTTGGCAGAGTACACGCTGAAGGCCTGACACCCGCTTGAAGGACACTGACTGCTATTAGCTTACAGTGAAAAACGTTTTTTTTCTTTTTAAAGGCACGCTATTGTGACAACAGATATGAGTGGCAAAGTGGACTGGCAGAGGTTGGCAGAGTACACGCTGAAGGCCTGACACCCGCTTGAAGGACACTGACTGCTATTAGCTTACAGTGAAAAACGTTTTTCTTTTTAAAGGCACGCTATTGTGACACCAGATATGAGTGGCAAAGTGGACTGGCAGAAGTTGGCAGAGTACATGCTGAAGGCCTGACACCCGCTTGAAGGACACTGACTGCTCTTAGCTTACAGTGAAAAAAGTTTTTTCTTTTTAAAGGCACGCTATTGTGACACCAGATATGAGTGGCAAAGTGGACTGGCAGAGGTTGGCAGAGTGCACGCTGAAGGCCTGACACCCGCTTGAAGGACACTGACTGCTATTAGCTTACAGTGAAAAAGTTTTTTCTTTTTAAAGGCACGCTATTGTGACACTAGATATGAGTGGCAAAGTGAACTGGCAGAGGTTGGCAGAGTGCACGCTGAAGGCCTGACACCCGCTTGAAGGACACTGACTGCTATTAGCTTACAGTGAAAAACTTTTTTTCTTTTTAAAGGCACGCTATTGTGACACCAGATATTAGTGGCAAAGTGGACTGGCAGAAGTTGGCAGAGTACATGCTGAAGGCCTGACACCCGCTTAAAGGACACTGACTGCTCTTAGCTTACAGTGAAAAAAGTTTTTTTCTTTTAAAGGCACGCTATTGTGACACCAGATATGAGTGGCAAAGTGGACTGGCAGAAGTTGGCAGAGTACACGCTGAAGGCCTGACACCCGCTTGTAGGACACTGACTGCTATTAGCTTACAGTGAAAAACTTTTTTTTCTTTTTAACCCCTTAAGGACACATGACGTGTGTGACATGTCATGATTCCCTTTTATTCCAGAAGTTTGGTCCTTAAGGGTTTAAAGGCACGCTATTGTGACACCAGATATGAGTGGCAAAGTGGACTGGCAGAAGTTGGCAGAGTACACGCTAAAGGCCTGACACCCGCTTGAAGGACACTGACTGCTATTAGCTTACAGTGAAAAACTTTTTTTCTTTTTAAAGGCACGCTATTGTGACACCAGATATGAGTGGCAAAGTGGACTGGCAGAAGTTGGCAGAGTACACGCTGAAGGCCTGACACCCGCTTGAAGGACACTGACTGCAATTACCTTACAGTGAAAAACTTTTTTCTTTTTAACCCCTTAAGGACACATGACGTGTGTGACATGTCATGATTCCCTTTAATTCCAGAAGTTTGGTCCTTAAGGGTTTAAAGGCACGCTATTATGACACCAGATATGAGTGGCAAAGTGGACTGGCAGAAGTTGGCAGAGTACACGCTGAAGGCCTGACACCCGCTTGAAGGACACTGACTGCTATTAGCTTACAGTGAAAAACTTTTTTCTTTTTAAAGGCACGCTATTGTGACACCAGATATGAGTGGCAAAGTGGACTGGCAGAGGTTGGCAGAGTACACGCTGAAGGCCTGACACCCAGACGCTTGCAGACAACTAACTGCTATTCAATCTATTACTGTGAAAAAAATGTTTTTGTTTTTAAATACAAGCTATTGTGACACCAGATATGAGTGGCAGCACTGGGCAAGTGGGCACAGTATCCACTGTGAGCCTGACACAGAAGCTGGCAGGAGGGCAGCTGCAATTACATTACACAGAAAAAAAAAAGCAGACTGATGTTCTAGCCCTAAAAAGGGCTTTTTGGGGTGTTGTCCTTACAGCAGAGATCAGATGAGTCCTTCAGGACTGTAGTGGACACTGAATACCCTAGCCTAGCTATCCATTTCCCTATCAAATGAGCAGCAGCTACACTTTCCCTCCTCTATCTAAGAATGCAGCTTAAGAATGAATCTAAAATAGATGCTGTACAGGAGGTGAGAGGGTCTGGAAGCTGTCTGCTGCTAATTTGCTGGAATGTGTCTGCTGACCGTGAGGCACAGGGTCAAAGTTTACTCAATGATGACGAATAGGGGGCGGATCGAACCGCACATGTGTTCGCCCGCCGTGGCGAACACGAACACGCTATGTTCGCCAGGAACTTTTCGCCGGCGAACAGTTCGGTACATCACTATTTCCAACACATTATTTAGTGAATAAACTACTGATTTAAAAAAAAAATGAAAAAAAATAGAGGAGTAAAAGGAATGGATCAAATGCCTGTTGTGCATCCTAGGAACTTATAGAGTTAAATTTCAGTGAGCAAGCAATGCAGGTGCTGTAATATGTATTATTATAAATAAAGCTGGGTGTAATGAAAATGCATTACAGCCTGCCACTTGGCTGAAGGAATACACCCTATTTTCCCCAGCACCAAACACATGTGCTCCTCTTGAAAATAAACTAATGTTTGCCCAAGTAAAGAACTATCCTATTACAGCTGTGATTATTCCAGTCAGCAGGGCCTAATGTACCTTGAAATAAGTTTTTGATATGATGAAGTAATTTATAGAACTGGGTAAAGATGAATACGATTGGGCCCGAAGTTTATGGAGGTTACTACACAGGGAATAATGAAAATTTACTAAACAGGGAGGAATTAAATGAAGGGAATACTCATGAGGGATTAAAAATATTGCCTGCTCCAGAAAAGCCAGGATTTTAATTTGTTTGTGCCCTTTTTTGTCTAAACCTTGGCCTCTTGTAACTATTAGGGAATTCTCTGGTTGCCATGGTGATACACACTTATTAAGGATAGTGCAGTTCAAGCATTTTTCTGCTCTCAAAATCACATTTATTTTCTTTCCGACTTTCTTTTGGTCTATCCCTCTGTCTGTCTATCTATCTAATCATGAATTCATAATTTTATAAAATGCACTCAATTGCATCACACACCAAAGGTCAATCTAAGTCAAGATATAACATAAGCTACCTGTGAATAATAGAGAAATTGCATCTTTCTTACAACCTTTCTTTCTTATTGCATCTCTTCTCCCCTTTCCCTCCAATATATTTTTGTATTTTATTTTTTTTACTTATTTTGACACTGTGTTATATATATTCCATATTAAAGAAAAATCGATCAGTAATTTGTGTGTGTATTACTTTATGTATTTTAGTCTTATCCTGTGCCGGAGATGAAATATTGTGTAACAGCATTAGATGTCAAAGAAATATTCTTTAATAAATGGAATCATTTGTTCAAAATAGATGGCAAGTTTAGACTCAAATTAACACCTTCCTCTCTTTGATGGTTTAACTTTCACCTTACATTTCACATATATAATTTCCCATTAATCTAGACTGCCATGGAAAATAGGAAAATAGGACTGAGCAATGCAAAGGTACCAGGGCAATCACAGTACTTTATGTTACCCTATTTTTGCTACACCAGTGGCATGTGATTGTATTATATGTGATTGTACTGATACACACACTCACACACCAGCCACAACGTTAAAACCACTGACAGGTGAAGTGAATAACATTGATTATATAATTACAATGGCACCTGTCAAGGGGTGGGATAAATAAGGAAGCAAGTAAACAGTCAGTTCTTTAACACCTTCCCGACCGCGGACAGAAATTTTCCGTCAACCTTGTCCTTCAGTTAAGGACCGTTGACGGAAAATTTCTGTCATTTACTAAAGTTAACCCCAGATAGCCACAATCGCGGCGTTCGCGGGGTTAACGGTGCTCCGGTCTGCCTCTGTATTAGAGGCAGACCGGGAGCACCCGATCGGGCTGCCCCAGCACATGTGTTCGCTCTGACAGCATGTAAGCAATGTACTTACCTTCCGCCTCCCTGCACTTCCGGGTTCTGTGTGAAGTGCAGGGAGACGGATCAGTGCTGATCTGCTTCCCTGTGTAAAAATAAATAAATTAAAGTTAAATCCCACCCCCCCTTTCCCCTGTTTTAATAAAATTAACCCCTTCCCTGCTAATTGATCACTGACTACAGTGATCAATTGGCAGGGTATACATTTTAATGTCATCTGATTTTTTTTTTTTACCCCTGAGGTTTAATTATTATTTTTTTTAACCCTCAGGGGTTACATTTATTTTATTAATTGATGTAAATATTTAAAAATTATATATTTAGCTAGCTGGGATGGGTGGAAGTTAGTGGGGAATTGGGGAATTTGGTGTTAGGCTAACTAGGGGTTAACGTTAAAAAAAATATTAAAATAAGCTTTAAAAAGGTTTAAAAAATATTTTTAAATGTTTTAGTAACGTTTAAGTAAAAAAGAAAAATACCACCCCCCCTTTACCCAGTCTAAATAAAAATTAACCCTTTCCCTGCCAGTTGATCACTGCCTACAGTAATCAAAGTACAGATCACAGTATTATACTGTGATCTAATTTTTTTTTTAACCCCTGAGGATTAACTTTTATTTATTTTTTTAACCCTCAGGGGTTCAATTTATTTAATTAATTAATTTAAATATTTTATAATTATATATTTTGCAAGCTGTGGTGGGTGGGATTTATGGGAAAATGTGGAATTTACGGTTAGTGCTGCTTACTGCTAGTTAGGGGTTAACGGTAGAAGAAAAGTTTAGAAACAATTTTAAAAGTGTAAAAAAAAGTAAAGATAGTGTAAAACATTTAATAAGTAAAAAAAAAAGTTTAAAAACGGGTTTTACAAAGTAAAAAATGTTTTACAAAGTAAAAAAATACATTTAAAAATGCTCATTACCACTACACTTGGTACATGCTAGCGGAAAAATGATTCCACGCTAAGGTTCAAAATATGCCTTTTGAATTACCCTGGGATGTCTTCTTTAAGAAATGGTATGCCGTTATGGTGTAATTGGATTAAATAGCCTTGTAAAATACTCTAAAATGGGACATGGACACAACGTAAAAATTCAAAGTTTGGAAAAAACTGGAATGGCTGTGTCCCAAATATACCCCTTCAATGTCCATATGTACCTGGTAAAGGTACATACGGGGGTATTGCTGTACTCAGCCGACATAGCTGAGCAACATATGAAGTATTATACAGTCGTAGCACACATACGATATGCAAAATATACTGTGCAAATTTACTTTGTGTGTCAAAAAGGCAAAAAAACGCTTATTACCATTACACTTGGTACAAGCTAGCGGAAAAATGATCCCACGCTAAGGTTCAAAATATGCCTTTTGAATAACCCTTGGATGTCTTCTTTAAGAAATTGTATGCCTTTATGGTGTAATTGGATTATATAGCCTTGTAAAAATAATGCACACAGCGTAAAAATTCAAATATATATATATATATATATATATATATATATATATATATTTGTTTATACCTAGCAGTGTTTATATATATAAACATTGCTAGGTTAGATATAAGGTATATATATATACCTCAGTGCTCATGGGTGCATAAAAGGGCCACTTTAAGCACCACAGCTATAGCCTGGTGCATGATGTCTGTAGGCACTGCGCCACTTATTTTATAAAAATGTTGTTGTTTTTTACTGTATTCATAATGTGGAATTTATTGTTCTGAATTACTAATATAAATTTTCTGAAATTTGTACTGCGATGATTGTTTAAGAGTGCTGGGGATGGGGTATCTTGATGAAATGTACATCATTGTAATGAAAACAAGTTAGTGTGGGTAAACACAGATACTCTTAACAATCTGGAAGCTCCTTCTGAGTAAATTAAATTTAACATTTAAAATCTGGTACTTCCATGACAACAGTTATATCTAGAATGACGATAATGAGAAAATTGCAGGAGAATAAACGGCGCGACTCTTGTCCTCTTGCGTGCAGCATTTTATTTCTCTAAAAGCAATATGTCATTTTCTGCAGATTTTGTTAAAATGTTGCCATGTTGGCTGGTATACATAATATGTTGCCCTTTTCAGCATGTTAAGGATGTTACTGCAAAGTTTCTCACAAGCTTCCTATCCCGGCACACCAATTAAAAAGCTTTCCCCTGAGAAATCTCTTTTGTTTTCAAATAAACAGAAGACCTTTTAAGAGAAGGGTGTAAGGCAGCCATCCTTCCATTAGCTTTATCCTATAAGCAGAATACTGTTCTTTTTTTGTGCTTATTTATATTCTCCAAATAACATTTTCTTATATTTTTTTCAGCTTAGCTACCACAGTATCACGCTTCAACAACAAAAAAGGATTTTGCATACAATCTGCTCACTACTCTTATCCCTTACATATGAACCGTATGCAATTAATAGAGAATCAATTTATTTAAAACAACAATCCCCTTTTGCTCTCAAAAAACCCACTTAGAAACAAATGATCATTAGAGATGTAATCGCAGGTGAAATGGAGCTGTTCTGAATGAATACATAAAACATTTTTTTTTAAGATGGATTTTTATTCACTACTAGGCAACATGTGGAGACTCAAAGATGAACTTAAAAAGGTTAAAGGTAAAATAGGGTATGATCTAATGTTGCTAAACTACAATTTCTATTAATCTCTGAACCTATATTGCATTCAAAGAATTATGGGATCTGTAGACTATCAACATTTGGGAGACTGGATTTTTAAATCATTGGTTGGCTATAATCTGTCCAAAATCAGATAGCTCTCCTAACAGATGGCCCTGCCTCTATGGCTGAGATCATCACTTTTGATGACCTCAGCCAATCCAATGCTTTCGCATAAGAGAGCATTGGGAGGCTAGTGTTCAGCAATCAGATGGTTTCTATGAGTCCATCTGATTGAAATTGAATTTAATTCTGATTTATACAGAGATACCTTTAGTGGCTATCAGTATGACAGGGTAGTATGAGAGGCACAGGGCACCCAGACCACTCCATTAGGATTGGTTCCTATAGTGTCTCTTAAATTCAACAAGACAGTCTACAGGTTACCACTCGTCCTTAAGAAGTTAATATTTTATGCTAAATGGGAATCTGACGGCAAAATACTTAATTATGTATGGGTATGGAGAGAGTTTTGATGATAAGGTTAATAGATAACTGTTTGCAACAAAAACAAGGAATATGAAAATGGGCAAAAGCTTAGAAAAACTCAGGAGCTGGCCCTTCAGTCAGTCCCCACTCAGATCTCAAAATGTTTTTGCTCACGTGTGCCATTACAAAGAGAACCTATACCATTTGGATATCAGACTGATCTCACCCATGAGGTAGTCCAGAACAAAAAATGCCAGCAAGTTTTCTCTGCAGAAAAGATACAGTAACTGCAGATGATCATTTTGGCCTTCTTTGGACCTTGTCAGTGAGGTGTAGCTGATAACCCTCTAGTCACATTGATCATGGGGTCCACATCCGTATTACCTTTTTGTTTTAGGGAGAGTCCAGGAAAATGCATTGCAACAAAAAGAGAGAATATGAGAATTCCGAGAACAGAGAAAAGCTTAAAGAAACTCAGTAGTTTATTGACTAGTATTTAATTATCTTTAGGCATCTCATTAATTGTAATTCTACAAGAAACACTCTCATGTGGGAGTGGGATAAGGACTCTTAAACAACTTCACAACCAAGTTATTTTCGTTCAAAAATTGAATTGAATATTTGAAGCTTAAAGTGACACATCAGGCACCATTACAACTTTGATGCAATTGATAGTTTTTTAACTCTTTAATGAACTGTATTTCTGTACATACTCAAATCTGTACAGTTTTATCACACATAAAAACCCAAAGTTCTGACGAAAGTTTTCACCAGAGGCTTACTCCCTTAGCCTTTTCTCCTCATAACAGAAAGATGAGGGCACATACTCAGCTCAACCCTTAACAGCATTTGGGAGATTACTTTTAATTTGCAACCTGGCTTCAGACATTCAGAAAAACTGTAACAAGTAGTGATATATTTGCATGCAGTGTTAATAGGGAAGTATTAAGGGGTGTAGCTAAAGAGAAAGGCTTATTTGCAAAATTTTGGTTATTTTAGGCAAAAACTACAATGATATCAATGAGGCTAAAACTTATCAAAGTTTATTAGTTCCTGGAGTTAACACATAAAGGTGGTGGAGTAACTAAAAAAAATATTTTAAGAATATAAATATATATATATTTTTTTATTTATTTGTTTTTTAATTACAGTAATATTAGATGAATAGGATATTTTAGAGCCCTTATGTTGTTACTTATTCTGCAGTATTTTAGGTATGGTCTGAAATAATTGCACTTAAATTATTTTGGTGTACATATATATACAAATTGTCAAATATGATGCTTATTGGTGTTTCTAAAAAGCTAGATTGCATGCCTGGGAATTTAGGTTTCTAAAAATTCACTATAATAAAATAATATCTGTATATGGGCCTTGGACCACAAAGTAATGGATGGAATCACCATGAGGGACGAAGATAAAACAGGGAACCAAACAATTTGATAATTTGAAGTGCCCTAGCTCCTATAGAAGATAATAAGACCGTGTGCAGAACTCTTCCATAATTTATACTTTGCCCTTCAAATTGTAAGCTCTTTCGGGTAGGGTCCTCTTCACCTACTATTCCCATATGTCATATTTCAAAAAGCCCTATGTGGTGAAACTCATTAGGGTTATTATTATATTCTCTTGTTATTATTTTATTTATTCTCTAACATTTTTAAAAAGATAGATATTATTCTCAAGATCCCTGCACCATCCTGTTTTATTCCAAACAACCTTCTGGACCCCATATTTGCTCTCAACCTTGTAAATTAATTTTCATTTATTTAACATTTTATTTAATTAGATTTTCTTTAACAAAAATTTGAATGGAAACAGAAAATATAACTATATATATATACATATATGCATGCTTTCTATATGTATATCTTTCTTTCTGTATTTATTTATATCTACAGTTATATTAAAGAGCCTTCTCCATGCTGTGTACATTAAAGACTCAAAGTTCATATTGATACAGAAATGACAAAGTGTTCCTCAAATACAAACATGCATAATTTAAAATAATTAATTCTGGGTTTAGGGCCGACATGGATTAACATACCAATTACTTTAGAACACATTGCATATTAAAATTAATCAACAAATTAAGAAGGAGACTCTCAGCTTGTAGTTGACATACTTACTACAAATGGTTGCTTATATTTACATGTGACGATATATGTGTATTAAACCATTTCAGTTCACTCTTTAATAAATGAGTTGTTAGTAAATTATTAGCTTATTACTAGATGTGCATAATGGCATTTCTAGAATATCACAGTGCTGATAGTAGACATGTACTGTAACTGCTGTATTATACAGGGTGGGCCAACATTCAGAGTAGGATTTGACAGGTAAATAACGTAATTGTTATTTTTTTGTTGTTGTTGCACGTGCATATTATAAATGAGTCTTGGGAGATTCGCCATGGAAAATTTCACAAGTAAAAATAGTGGAATTGTATTTTCAAATCTGAGACAACTGTTCGGTGAGTGGATAATTTCAAGAAATTCCCAGATTAATTGACAGTCACGTTTGCCCAGCTTTTTAACTACTGTTTACTTCCTGTGGTGATATCTGAAGAAGGGGGTATATAAGAACAAACCGCATATACTACTTGAGCAGCTCACAGAGAATGTACGTGCATAAATTTGAGTGCAAAAGTTTCAAATGTTATGAACAATAAACAAAGAGCCCCACTTTGTGAGCAGCAAATGGAGCTCATTTTAAAGATGTCATCTTCCGTACCTAGTAAAAACAAATCTCCATATAATGGTAAAGCATTAATAAATTGTAAAAATAGACAATGATGGTTCCATTCATTTTTTTCCTTTTTTATTGCTTTACACATTTTTGAGATGGGGAGTACCAGAAGTTTTTTCGGCCATTTATGTGCCTACAAAAGTCCCGAGCAGAGCTATAAAACTCTTTAGATTAATATTGCTGCTAATTTGTGAAAACAGCTGGAAAAACATCACAAGACAATTATATATTCTCATGTCCTTTTCGACAATGGTTCCCTGAACAAACTTCATTGAGGCCCCTTTTCTTTTTTTAACTTTTCTATAACATCATTGCAACAGTACACAACTCATGCTAAGGTCAATAATCCACTAGACTAAAAGAAGAAATGAAGAGTGCTCAGTAGTGACCCTTGGCGAGGAATGCATTACTGACACTACTTCACTTACATCACTTTTAGAACATCCTTAAAACATTGATTTATAACATTTACATCAACAGCTTATGGCCTTATATACCTGAAGTTCTTCTACCCCTTGTACCCATAGTACTTTCCTCTCTACCTTCTCCCTTATTATCTTTTCTTCCACAGTGTTTGTCACGTGCAGAGAAACATGATGGTAAACAAAAAAATATCAATACAAATATTAGATAAAGTATTTACATATTTCGTAAATATTAAGGCTTTTGTAGCAACATTTCCTTTCCAATTTGATGGATGATTAAATCAGCTATATATCTTTATTTCTGATTGTTGAACAGGGACCTGCTAGCACCATCTCTAAACACAGGAGTGTCTACCACCCTATATTTACTAGAAGATTAAGGGAAAGTATCTTCCTTCCTTTCTTCTAAACAGAAGATGATAGACTTCCATGTGGCATTTTGGCTCATCCAAATATCATCATTACAAAATATTCTGGAAATGACTTTGGACAAAACAAAAAGGTGTGAAAATGGGCCGATCAGTACACTGCAAAATATTATGTTTTAAGGCCATAGGCCTGTATTTGTGGGAGGAGTTTGAAACTATATTTAACCTATATAAATCCTAATCCGTTCTCGTTCAGGTGATACGTTACCTAGGTTACCACTTGGACTTCCGATTCGGAGATGAAATATTAAGCTCCAAAGAACATTGTATCATGTACTTTAGAATCATATGCACTCCTGGATAATCATATCAGTTTTACACAGGCTATTAAAAAAGTCTTCAATGTGGTCAGGGATTCCTACAGACTATGATGGTGACATATAAAGCGTCCCTGGTCTTCCCTGGTCTTCAAAGAGTAAAATATGTTTTAAAAAATTATAGTCAATTTAAACATAAAATGAGTTTGTATGATATATTAAATATTGTAAGGTTTTTATTGGCAAGCATAGTTCGATTTCCTAAAGTCTCCGCCAGCAGATAACACGATTTATGGGAAATATAGACCAGCTTCAGTAGCAGAACCAGATCTCTAGACCACATTGATGTAATGGTTGCGCATGAAAATATTTCTGAAATGTACTAACTAATCTTAAAGGAACACTATAATTGCCAAATCAACTTAATGACACAGTTATTGAGGATAGGTCATGCCTCTGACGCTTTACTGCTCAATTCACTGCCATTTAGGAGGTAAATCGCTTTTGTTTCTCTTTATGCAGCCGTAGTCACACCTCCCCTGACTGTGACTGGCACAGCCTGCATGGAAACAAAATTATTTCATTTTTAATCTCCTGCTCTGCAAATTTAATTTTAATCACACACTGGAGGCTCCTGCAAGTATTAGCAAGCTATTAACATAGCAGGATATAAGAAATTCTAAATTAAACATAATTTGCAATAAAGGAAGTATAAACATTAGACGACTCTCTACAGGAAGTGCTTAGAAAATCTGTGTAAGTCACATGCAGGGAGGTGTGACTAGGTCTGCATAAACAAATTGATTTAACTCTTAAATGGCAGATAATTGAGCAGTGAGACTGCACAAGCATGCTCTATACACCAAAACTGCTTCATTAAGCTATAGTTGTTTGGTGACTATAGTGTCCCTTTAATTAAGTTTCCAAATAAATTGGATAGACATTTTTTTAAGAAAAATGTCTATATTTTTGCAACATGTCTCCACACAGCATTCCACCTCTGCAAGGCTCGTATGATTTTTATACCCTACATGAATGATGCACAAAGATTTGAACGGATTTGATCTCTACCTAACAAGAGAGACTTTTGCTACAGAAGTAAACAATTGCTACAATATTCTGTTCTGCGGCCATTTCAGCTGGTCCTGCTGTTTCTCGGAAATGCTGAAACTGTTTTCCTTTGTGACTTTGTCAGTAATGAGCTAATGAATATGAAAGCAAAAACTCTTGAAACTAGATTTTTAAGTAATGCAGTAAGGGACATTTGGTCAGTGTCCTTTGAAACTGCAGGAATCTGAGCTAGCTCATTTGGGGACCACTCTACATATCCCTGAAAATTATAATGATCGGAGATGAAAAATTATTGACAAAAGAGTTTCTCAAAGTTTGAGCAAGAAATACTTTTGCTAAAATATGTACTGCTTAAATTTATCATTAAAGCCTCGATTTAGTATTTTGGAATACATTTTTTAAATATTTATATAAAATAAATATGTTAAAAAATATTAAAATATTTTTCAAAATATTAAATAATTTGAAAAGTGTATCCAAAATATTAAATAATTGAGGAAGCTTATCCAAACACCTTTTTCTTTCTATAACCATCTATAACCACCTTTTCATTCTATAACCATTCTATAAACAGAAACTTAAAATATAAAGCTTATCTATACATATTAAATTGATACCTAAAATGGTATACTACTGTAACTGTTAAAATTTAATTTGTTACGTAAAATGCAAAACTACATGACAAGTATTTTGATCTACATTTTCATTAAAAGCACACACATTTATCCTGTGCTTCGAATGATATTGTACCAAAATGAAAACAGGCCTATCTTATTGCTGAAACCTGTACTCAAAATTGCAATGTCTGTCTGCCTGTTTGTCTGTCTAATCCAGGGGTAAAGTCCTGGGTAAAAAAGTGCAGGAACTCACCCAAGATCCACTCCTCCCCGCCCCTCACCCAAAAAAAATTATACGCTTGTATGCAGGGGCTGAGTAAGGGCACGGGGCTGAAGAAGAGGGAGAGGAGCTGAAGAAGAGGGACAGGAGCTGAGGAAGAGAGACAGGAGCTGAGGAAGAGGGACAGGAGCTGAGGAAGAGGGACAGGAGCTGAGGAAGAGGGACAGGAGCTGAGGGGGGCATGGGCTGAGGAAGGGGACATGGGCTGAGGTAAGGGACAGAAACTGAGGAAAGGGACAGAAACTGAGGAAAGGGACAGGAACTGAGGAAAGGGACAGGAACTGAGGGGCTGAGGAGAGGGGCAGGGGCTGAGGAGGGGGGCATGGGCTGAGGAAGAGGGACAGGGGCTGAGGAAGAGGGACAGGGGCTGAGGAAGAGGGACAGGGGCTGAGGAAGAGGAGCAGAGGAAGAGGGACAGGGGCTGAGGAAGAGGGGCAGGGGCTGAGGAAGAGGGGCAGGGGCTGAGGAAGAGGAAGAGGGGCAGGGACTGAGGAGGGGGACAGGGGCTGATGCTCGTATACAGGGGCTGAGTAAGAGCACTGGGCTGAGTAAGGTGGACAGGGGCTGAGGAGGGGGACAGGGGCTAAGTAAGGTGACAGTGCTGTGGAAAAGGGACAGGAGCTTAGGAGGAGGGGGGGCATGGGTTGAGGAAGGGGCCATGGGCTGAGTAAGGTGGCAGGGCTGAGGAAGAGAGACAGGAGCTTAGGAGGAGGGGGGGGGTGGCATGGGCTGAGGAAGGGGCCATGGGCTGAAGAGGTGGACAGAGGCTGAGGAGGGGGACAGGGGCTGATGAAGGGAGCAGGGGCTGAGTAAGGGGACAGGGACTGAGTAAGGGGACAGGGACTGAGTAAGGGGACAGGGCTTGAGGAGGGGGGCAGGGACTGAGGAGGGAGACAGGGACTGAGGAGGGAGACAGGGACTGAGGAGGGAGACAGGGACTGAGGAGGGAGACAGGGACTGAGGAGCGAGACAGGGACTGAGGAGCGAGACAGGGACTGAGGAGCGAGACAGGGATTGAGGAGCGGGACAGGGACTGAGGAGGGGGACAGGGACTGAGGAGGGGGACAGGGACTGAGGAGGGGGACAGGGACTGAGGAGGGGGACAGGGACTGAGGAGGGGGACAGGGACTCAGGAAAGGGACAGGGACTCAGGAAAGGGACAGGGACTCAGGAAAGGGACAGGGACTGAGGAAAGGTACAGGGACTGAGGAAGGGGGACAGGGCCTGAGGAGGGAGACAGGGCCTGAGGAGGGGGGCAGGAACTGAGGAAGGGGAACAGGGCCTTAAATAGGGGGACAGGGACTCAGGAAAGGGACAGGCCTGAGTATGGGGGCAGGGACTGAGGAGGGGGACAGGGACTGAGTAAGGGGATAGGGCTTGAGGAGGGGGGCAGAGACTGGGGAAAGGGACTAAGGAGGGAGACAGGGACTGAGGAGGGGGGCAGGAACTGAGGAGGGGGGACAGGGCCTTAAATAGGGGGACAGGGCCTTAAATAGGGGGACAGGGAGTGAGGAGGGGGGCAGGAACTGAAAAGGGGGGACAGGGCCTTAAATAGGGGGACAGGGACTGAGGAGGGGGACAGGGACAGGCCTGAGGAAGGGGGACATGGCCTTAAATAGGGGGACAGGGACTCATGAAAGGGACAGGCCTGAGGAGGGGGACAGGGACTGAGGAGGGGGACAGGGACTGGGGAAAGGGACTAAGGAGGGAGACAGGGACTGAGGAAGGGGTAAGGAACTGAGGAGGGGGGACTGGGCCTTAAATAAGGGGACAGGGACTCAGGAAACTGATAAAAAAACCAAAAAAAAAAAACTAAAGTGCCTTCCCCCCTCCCTGAGGCTTACCTTGGGCCAGGAGGGGTGGGACAGGATCTGGAACCTGCAGCCTGCAGTCAGTGGAGTCATCCGGCCTCTCCTGAGTATGTCAGGAGGAGGGGGCGTGACTTCCTCTGCTCCCCAGCGGTCCTGTGAGAAGAGCAGAGAAAGTCACGCCCCCTCCTACTGACATTATCAGGAGAGGCCAGGGACTGAGGAGGGGGACAGGGACAGGCCTGAGGAAGGGGGACATGGCCTTAAATAGGGGGACAGGGACTCATGAAAGGGACAGGCCTGAGGAGGGGGACAGGGACTGAGGAGGGGGACAGGGACTGGGGAAAGGGACTAAGGAGGGAGACAGGGACTGAGGAAGGGGTAAGGAACTGAGGAGGGGGGACTGGGCCTTAAATAAGGGGACAGGGACTCAGGAAACTGATAAAAAAACCAAAAAAAAAAAACTAAAGTGCCTTCCCCCCTCCCTGAGGCTTACCTTGGGCCAGGAGGGGTGGGACAGGATCTGGAACCTGCAGCCTGCAGTCAGTGGAGTCATCCGGCCTCTCCTGAGTATGTCAGGAGGAGGGGGCGTGACTTCCTCTGCTCCCCAGCGGTCCTGTGAGAAGAGCAGAGAAAGTCACGCCCCCTCCTACTGACATTATCAGGAGAGGCCGGACGACTCCACTGACTGCAGGGGGAGAGGTGAGTTTAAAAATCCGAGTCCCCAGTCAGAGGCAGGGGATTCGGATTTGTAGTCCCCCCTGCTCTGGCAGCCGCTTGTGCCAGCCCTGGGTCCTGCAGGACTAGTAATGGGAACGGCGTTCCTGCTGTGGAAAAAGTGCAGGAACGTCGTTCCCACACGTTCCTGCAGGACTCGAGCCCTGGTCTAATCTATCTACTCTATATCTCTTCCTGTCTTGTTTCTGGTTATGAGATCACACTAGCATAATTTGATCTTAGTTTGACCTTTTACTTATACTAAAGAAGCAAAATTTAAAGAGGTTAATGTCTCTTTAACATAGTTTACATCGCTAGTCATGAGATACTGTGAAAGTTCCCTTTTCTGGCTCTGTATGATGTGAACATGTTCATGATATTTTGAAGTAGGTCAGCAGGGATTTCGCACATAAGCCCTATGCTAAATCAACAAACAACAACATTATGTTTTGCCTGATACCTTCAGCTTTAAATCATGCAGAAAATGTGCAACTTTTAAGCCTAGGTAATACAGTACAATCCTTTTTTGTTAGTGCAATAGATATTCACAAGATGAGAAGGAACGCAAACATTTCTTACAGAAAATTTAATTGTTTTTCTTTCTTTAAATCTCCTTAACTGAAGCATGCTGTTCTGTTTCACAAGTATCTATCTATCTATCTATCTATCTATCTATCTATCTATCTATCTATCTATCTATCTATCTATCTATCAATCAATCAATCTATCTATCTATCTATCGATCTGTCTATCTATCTATCTATCTATTCATTGCATTCTCTTCATAATCCTAGCGTCCCGAGTATAGTACCAATGTGTCTAATGATGATCTCATGCTGCGATGTCTCAGAACAGTCAGGATGATGGAACAGGACCCTGAAGTAAGGACTCTCCTGAAAAAATCGGGACAGTTGTGAGGCCTGCAATTAGAAACCAATTAACTCTTCTTTTCAGGTTTGAACATGAAATCAAGGCTGAAAGTGTCCCTTCTACATACCAATAATAAAGCTGCAATAGTTGTATTTCAAAGCAATAACTGACACAAATTTCCACAGACAGATGGTGGCCCATATGCAATTACCCAGGCAACTGCAAAATGTCTAAAAGCCAAAAGAACCGGCAGAATATATTAGGGACATTTTTTTTTTTTTGCTTTATTGTACATTTATAGTTCCATTGAAAATACAGTTTGTTCTCAATAGTCTGGCATACTGTTAATATGTATTTAAATATAGCTACCACATCTGGAAAGAGAGTACACAATCATATTGTATTTTTAAGGAGGGTCAGAACATTTTGAACCGATAGAATACCAAGACTAAGAATCCTGTGTTACTGAATAAAACATCTATGTTACAGAGACATTCTGCCTGAAGCTGACCCACCTTTTGTTCATGCATTATGTAAAGAAAAAGAAAATAACAATAGAAAAAAAATCTACATCGAAGTCTCCCTATCTTAATTCTAATTAATCACCAATTTTTAGTAAACTAAAAGAAAACTCTGACCACCATAACTACTACAGTGTTCTTTGGTGGATATTGCATCATGAATACCCTGGGACCCCCAAAATGTAAGTAGTCAAACTATTTTAGAATGGTTTGACTTCTTACCTGGAGTCCACCAAGCACTTCTCCCCACTTCTCTTCCACTCTGGAGAGCCTGAAGCTCCTGCTGAGGCTTCTGTTAGCTCTCATGAACTAATCATTGCAATCAACTGATTACTTTGAACCATTAAGCTAGACCCTGCACTGATGTATAAGTTCAGTGAAGAGGGCTTCTAGATCTCTAAGAGGCCGGATGTAACATCTACTAGACAGCAGTTGAGATGTCTAACTTTTATAAAACGATTTCACTACTTAGATGGGCAGGGTTGCCAGGGCACCATAACCATTACAGCACCATGGAGTGGGTATGGTGCTTGGAGTGTTTCTTAAACATTTTGATGGTACTAGCAAAGAGTTTGCATAGATGATGCATTGATGCACTACTAGATAGATGATTATGCCATTGTGATTGTGTTTGCAATACAATTGGAGGCTTTCTTATAGAATTAATTTGGGCAAGTCCAGTAGTATCAGATGGGCATGGAATGATTTCAGTGCTTGCTCTTCCTGTTCTACAGGAAATGAAAATATCTCTGAACCTTCAACTGCTGAACTGTCTATTTCCTGTTGGAAACAAACTAAACGTGAAGTTAAATTTTATCCATTTCACATGTAGACCTTCAGGTTCCGAAAGGCACAGAGACATTGCATGTTAATTATATTTTTTGCAAGCTAAAGGTTTATTTGGATTTAGATTCTTGTCCATATTCCCTGTCACTAATTAGTTTAGAGGGGTAATTTATACAACCCCAAGAAATCAGTTCTTAGCCACAGGATTACTTTGAGACAAGATGTAAATACAACAAAGAATTATTCTAGACAAACAAATATGTCAGCTATATTACTGTTAGTTCTGTTTAAAAATAGAAAAGTAACAAATTGGTTTATGTTATACAAATAAACCATGTGTCAGGGGAGAGGACAATGAGTGGTGGAAGAAATAACGGACTGCTTAATATTAGGTAATTGAATGTCTAAAAAGGGTCAATTGAAGCATTTAAGATAATATTATGTTGTCTACAGTGTATTGCTGTTTTATATTTATTGGATTGTTTATATGTTTATTTGTTAGTTTATTTTTTCATTCTTTTTGTCTATAATCTTTGGATAACCCCATAACGACCGTGGTAATTCTCCAATTACTGAACCCAAATAAAGTATAGAATTCGAGTGTGCTAGTTCCACTGTAATTAAGCGTTTTTTCTTTAAGTGCCTCCATACTTATTATATATTGATTTAAAAAAAAAAAAGTATTTTTTTGTAATATTCTATATATACCCCACACAGCGTTAAAGGAACATGCATTCCTGACCCTATAGTGTTAAAACCTACATTTAGATGGCTTGCCCCCCCCTTGGCCCCCTTAAAAGATAATACAATTTACCTTATTTCCAGTGCTTCGCAGGTCCACCGGCGCTGACGCTGGCCCCGGCCCCGGCCCCGGCCCCGATCTGCCTTTTTTAGTGACTTCATATGAATTTATGATTTTTCCCATTGGGAAATCGGCTTAAATCGGCAAGAAGGCGGGATGGGGGTGGGACCAAATGCTGGCTTGTCCATTCAGCACCTTCTTATAGAGATGCATTGAATCAGTGCATCTCTGTGAGGAAAATTCAGCGTCTCCATGCAGGCCGTGGCCACTGGAGGTATCCCTAGGTAGCAATGTAAAGACTGCCTTTTCTCTGAAAAGACAGTGTTTGCATGAAAATGACTGTCTGGGAATGATTATACTCACAAGAACAACTACATAGTTGTTCTATTGACTATAGTGTCTCTTTAAGTATGATTAAAAGTTTACAAATGGGAAAATACGTGAAAAAACATATTGTTTCTTGTTTGCTTATAATAATAATTTTTACACATCCAGTGCAACTATATAAAAATAACTCAAAATAGATTCAGTCAACAGTCATGATTGTTAAATGCCTAATATGTCTTGGACCTAAATACATTTTTGGTAGGTAACATTAACCTAATACCAACCTCCCCATAATGGTATACCAACTATACTGAATACCCTGTGCTTACACTTACCCTAACCTTACCCCTAACCTTACCCCTAATTCAGTAGTAACTGAATACAGAAATAACCCTTACTTTTTGCTAACCCTACCACTAACACTAATCATACCCTTAACTCTAACCCAAACCCTACCCCTAACCCTAAGGAAACCCACTACTAATATCAGTACTGATGGGTTTCCTAGTTAAAACAGTAGAGAGTGGTATGCTCCTGCCATCTACTGGCTGTTCAGTATTTCAGTATTATTTCACTGTAATACTGATTTAAGAATGCTTTCCCAGCTGCTTACACTGTGTAATAATCCCTCCTTTTTTAATATTCTATTTCTCCCTTCTCCTCTCCCACACTCCCTTCCTAGCTAAGAGCTTGATCATGCACTCTGAGCTGGATGAGAACCGTCCAATCATTGGATTGCACCTTGCGAGTGCAGAGTTGACGTTAGGCAGTCTACTTTATTTTGCAGGTGTTAAACGGGGGGACTTTACAGTAATGCCCAATAGAGTATTCTAGATTAAAAAAATAAATTAATTAAAAGGGTGAGTGAAAGCTTTGTAGTTTATTAATCTGGTTTAGTTTTTTTTTTTTTTTTTAACATATTAGTTAGTTTTTCTCCATCAGCACTTCCTTTTTACTCCTTCATTAGAACATGGAATATTTCTCTTTTTGCTCTGAGAATATTGCTGTACATGATGTCATGCGTCTTGGAGATGTAGTACAGATATCTGTATTGTAGCGCAGAAACGTGGTGTTTGAACCTTAACTCCCCAAATCCCTGACTGTATCCATAAAGCACCGTGATAAGCTCAACAATGCTGTAAAAATATTAATTGAGCATCATAATTAACCTCTTTGTTTGCTTAGACCTCATTGCAGAAGCTGCAAAGTGTGGAGAATTACAGCAAATACAGAAACTTTAAATGTGAGTATCTTTAAATTTATATCATTGTTCTTGCTTATATTTTGAATGCATCATCTCCATAATACATTAAAGAAACAATGAGTCATTTCCAGCCTGGCTCTTGTCTTTAAACCGCTTGTATACAGAAAGTGTGAGCAATTTTCTAGGCACATTTTTTGTTTCCTGATTGACATTTCAGCAGCTGTTTCTTTTTTTATTTCTTATATTCCTACATCACTATTTTATTTCTTATTTGGAAAGTGATGCTCAAGTTTCCATGGCGATGTGAGACTTCGAGGGTACAGAGTTTTTAGCGAATCTTCTTATCCAAAGGTAAGTGGTTGGCATTTTGTTGCGATGCAGGCATTAGGTGGGAGGTGTAAAGAAGAGGCCAATGTGAGTCATCCTGGGTTTACTAAATGGTTTCTTTTTAGCTGCAGTCCCGAGCTACAGCTGCACAGGAACTTTCTGCTCATTCAAGAACACTATAGCTGGTACATTTATTAAAAAGAAGAAAATCTTCAAATTGAGATCAAGTTACACTCACCCATTTTAAACTTTTTTTGTTTTGTTTTCTTTTCTTTTCATGAATGATGGCACTGTTCTTCACTAAAACCTGCATTAGGAAAATTTACTGGGAAATTGTACTTGTTAGGACATAATTATTGAACTTACTTGGTGAGTGAAATGTTCATATTCACTAAACAGCTGCATTAGAACAACATAGTTGAGCTGAAAACAAAATGTAACTTGGATGAATTGATTTTGGTTAACTCTATTACTTTATAACATTTTTATTTAATTTTGGAACTAAAGCAAATCTCAGGTGTGTTACCTGGGCATTTACTTGACTGGGTCAGTTACCAGCTCTGTCTTATCTCAGTCTGTGGACCTGATCTGTTTCTCTAAATTTGGCAGGTAATTAACAGAACTCTCTTTATAAACTCCCTGCTCAACTGCCCTAAAATTGGCAGCAACCACAAGCTTCCGAGGCACAAACACTCCTATTTAATTACATTTACTCCATTTCCTGTCCAGAACTATCCATATCGCTGGAGCTATATCTTTATAATCCTCATAAAAACAGCAATAGTGAGATCTAGGTACTAAGAAACTATGAAAACTGAACTAAAAGTTAGAAAGATAGATATATAGATAGATAGATAGATAGATAGATAGATAATGTCCCTGTACGTCAATGGGACATCTATTACCCAAACTCCTTGTGGCCTCATAATTTTATTTACTCAAGTCTTAATTTTTCTCCTCACATTCAGTATGTCTGTAAGTCCTGTAACTTCCACCTTTAAAACATTGACTTAAAGGGATCCTATAGTGCAAACCCGTTTTCCTGGCGCTATAGGGTTCATCGGTCCCCCCCTTCTCTCGGAAGCTGACCTCCTACTGGGCTGAAGGGGTTAAAACCTTTTCAGCCACTTACCTTAATCCAGCACCGAACTTCCTTGGTGCTGGTGACCTCTCCTCCCCCTGCCGACGTTAGCTCCTGAGTGAAGCCGATGGCGTATGCGCGGCCAGAGGCATGCGCGCATTCAAACGCGCATTACTCAATGCTTTCCTATGGACGTCCAATGTGAGTTCACTGTGATTTTCTCTAAAACTGCTATGATTTCAGCTGCAGGGTTAAACTAGGGGGATCTGGTACCCAGACCACTTCATTGAGCTGAAGTGGTCTGGGTGCCTATAGTGGTCCTTTAAGATACAACTAAGGTACTTGTTCATACACTCATATTGCCTCCAGGCTCATATTCCTGACTGGTCATTTCTCATACATCTCTCCTCTTTACCAATTATGTCATTTGCTTTCTTTATACTTAGGATTCAATTCAAACTGCTAACACTTACCTGCAAAGCCCTCAATAAGTCCACACCTCACGATATTTGCTCTTTACCCAACAAATACACAATATTCGTGTCCCCTTCATTCTGTGAGTGACCTTCTCCTGACATCTACTTGTTTCCATACTGCCAACTCTCATGTGACCTATTTCTCAAGGGCTGCCCCTTCTGCATTCAGACAATCTCTTAGCCTCCTGTCATTTAAGATGTCACTGAAAACATACTTCTTAAGGTCTTCCTTCTTCCTGGGTCATACTCCTCACAAATGCCCTCTTTAGTTCCCTTGCCTCTATTGCCCAGCTCACTCTCTTTTCTCTCACTGTTTGGCTCTTCCACACACCACTCCACCGAGCTTATTTTGACACAGTCAACTTATCCATCAATTTCTCCTTCCATCTGACGGATGTGCTTATACCCCTCCTCATAGATTGAAAATGTGTGAGCAGGGTCTTCTTCACTTCTTATATGAACAAACCAAGACATTGAAATGGTTCAATTATTAAGTTAAAACATAGCGTTTAATATTGGTGCTCAAAAACAGTAGAACCACATACAAGTGAGGTAATAAACCGATCTAACACTAGTGCATACAAAAAAGTGTGCAAAGAAAGTATATAAAATAAATATTAATTGGTCTATGACTGCATCTAGTATAATTCAATTCATTCTATATATTATCAATAACTTTAAATATCCATCCAATTATGATCCTTTATGGTATAATCAAAGATAATTAATATAAGTGCCCTAATTAGTAAGTCATGGACACACGTATTCACTGAATCAGTTTCACCAGTTCCTATAAAAGTCTGTATTCCTAATTCTTGTGAAAAGTGGTGCTAGTAACTTAGTTGTCTCACTCCCTATATGTTAATATTGTGTATGTCAATTAATTGTTGTCAGTTCTTCTATGCTATATTTGTAAATCATTGCGGAATATATTGGTGCTTAGATAGATAAACAGACAGATATATATTTTAGCTTTTCTTCACAGGATATTAGAAATGGATCAGTTCTTTTCTCACATATCTCAGCGAAAGGTAGAATTTGTGTTTTCATTACTCTAGCCGCCATCTATTCCTGCCAGTGGCATTTCTTCCTGTGTGACAGATTGTCACATTCTGAGACAAAACTGAATAATATTCCTGGACCAGGTGCTTTTGTGCTTGGAGGGACAGTCTCAGCTTTTACCTTATGGGATATAATACAGTATAAACACCGAAGATGTGAATTTCATACCAATCCTTCTGTTGGCATCTTGATAATCCTCTGCTACTGATGCTTAGAGTTCAACTTGTGTTAAATAATTGTTAAGAAAGTATTTGTGACAGTTTGCTAAGGTTGGTATGGGCATGTATTCATTGTGTCATCTAGGGTCACATATGAACAAACATATTGTCTATTATTCAGAATATGTTCTTGGAATATTTATTTCATATGTTAACCTTTTTTTTTGCACTTTACCTTGTCCTTGAGTAGTAAAAGTAAAGGTTTTTGACTCCCCACTAAAGGGCACTAACAGACTAGTGTTCCCTTGGTCTTATATTCCATCTCAAAAACATAGCTCTCATCCACCCCTATTTAACACCAGACGCGACTAAGGTGCTGGTCCATGCCGTTGTTCTGTCTCCCCTTGACTACTGCAATCCCCTTCACAGTGGTCTTATGTGTTTCCAGATTGCCCCGCTGCAATTTATAATAAATGTGGCGGCGATGCTCATTTTCCTGTCCACCCGCATCTCCCCACTCTGCCAGTCTCTACATTTGCTTCCAGTTAAATATAGGGCTCAATTTAAGATTCTGGTGCTTGCTTACAAGTCCCTACATAATGCTGCTCCAACATACCTATTCTCCCTAATACACAAGCATGACCCATTGAGGCCCCTGCACTTTGCCGAAGAGCTACATCTATCCTCTGTCCGTACTCCCAAATCTGATGCTCGCCTCCAAGACTTCTCCAGGGCTGTACCTTTTCTGTGGAACTCCCTTCCCTACTCTGTTACACTATCACCCAGTCTCCACCACTTCAAAAAATCTTTGAAAACACACTTCTTCAGGAAAGCAAATCATTTAAACTGTTAGCAGGTTTTCATTCACCCCCCTCCCCCCATGACTCCTCTCCTGCAGCTGTCAAAAATAACCTAAGTTCTCAGTGAATACTTTTCTAGCAACCTATTTCATTACCCCTACTCATACCTTTTGTGTCACTTTACCCCACTTTACCCCCATGTCCCTCAGCCTCTCTGTTCCTGTGTATCCATTTGTCTGGTTTCAATTACGTGTCTGTTAGTCCACCCATTGTACAGTGCTATGGAATTTTCTGGCGCTATATAAATAATAAAATAATAATATACAGTATACAAATGATTATGTCTTTCCAAAGCTGTTAACTTTTTAAACTCTCTAATACCAAGTTTGTTCAAATATCCCTTACAGCCATTTCCTTTGCTATTCTAATCCTTTTCCTTCTTTCATTCTTCAGCTAATTTCTCTCCTCAAGCTCCACAATACAGTAATAATTTGATTAATTTAAACAGGGATGCAGTACTGAAGAGTACCTAACAAGTTTGTCTGCAAACTGCAGAACTCGACTAACATAGGCCTCAATTATTTTTTCCAAATAATTTAATATTTTCGGATGTTTTCTAAGTGATTTATTATTTTTGGATTGACTTTTAAAATGATTTACTATTATGGAAAATATTTGAATGTAATATTTTGATATTTTTTTTATATATTGATACTTTTTTCACAATATGTAATATTTTGAGATATATATATATATATTAATCTATATTAATTAACAAGACCGGGAGCAGTGAGTGCGGGACACATGGAAAATGATATATATATATATATATATATATATATATATATTTATGTAAAATTATTTAAAAAATGATTTCAAAAATAATAAAATCATTTGGAAATGTTATCCAACAATATGAAATTGAGGCCCCTACAGGAGTGTTTTTTGTAAATTAATGGTGGTCCAGGCACTCAAGTTCAATCCAGTGGGCAGATTTATAGGTGCAAAATAGAAACAACATGTGACAAACTCCCCTCTCCAAGTGAGTTTGCCACGAGCTCCTGGAGGATCCTGCTTGCCAGCCTCCTGCCCACAGACTGTGGGCCCAGCAGGGAAACCTGTAAAAGACTACCAAACTTGACCGACTGTTAGCACTGATTTCCCTGGAACTGTTTTGGACATGGGGCTATGCTTGCAGTCGGTCAAAACTTTGACTTCCAGGAAATTCCTGAACCTCTGAACCGATCTGAGTGATTTTTGGATATGTTGTTCACCCAAATTGGGGCTATAGGTGACTTTTAAGGGGTTTTGTGTGTTTTTAAGGTACTTTTTGGGGTTTCATAAAGTAGTTTTTTTGTGCTTAGAGATAATTAGGTTAGATTAGTACAGTTCCTGATTCAATTATCTCCCAAGCACAGAGGAGGGATTCTATTGTTTGTTTATAGGAGTGTCTCACTGTATGACTCTGTTTTTATTGGTTTGTTCACTTTGTGTCCCTGTGCCTAACAAGGTCCACCTGGGTGTCGCCCCTGTTGGGAAATTTGCATAATAGGCCAGTGTGCCTCTATTAAAATGCTATTCCAGCTATCACACCAAAAACTGTGTGTCATTCTGTTATTGGAGGGAGAGAAGATTTACTCCTGTGTCTGCTGTTCCAGCTTGCAGGGGATTCAACGGGGAAAGTCCTTGTAAGGACTAGAGCTAATTCCCCATTTGGCTCCAGGAAGGAGTGGTTCCAGGGCACCAGTCAAGCCACGGAGACTGTGGGCAGAAGTGCTGCGGTTTGTCTTCTGTTCCTGCTTTGCTCTCTGGACTGGAATAGGACTACCCACTAGAAGTTGGATCCTGGTCTTGGGTCCAAGGTGGGTGGAGGACAGCAACACCTCAACCAATCTGCAGCGGTTCGTGGGGTCTACGGTGGTTATGGTGTTCCAGTGCAGTAATTATGGTACTCGCAAGTACTAGGAAGCAGCGATAAATGGAGATAACCGGTTGAGGTGCCAGGCGGTCCCTTACACAACATTTCGGCCCACAACAGGGCTTTTTCAAGCTCTTAACATAGTCCTCAGTTTTTCTGATGTCTATGGGCAGAGTGTTCTAGATATGGCCTTACTCTACTAATTGGAATTTACCTCTTTCTGTTTTTGTTAACCACCCAGATATATGCTGTTGATGAGATCTAATGGTAAATTATAGGTGAGTTAACTTTCCAATGATTGTCTTCTACATGGCTATCTTTTCTTAAATGTATCAAGTCCATATATCTTCCACTTTGAAACACCACCTTTCTCCAATTTTTAAATGCAACCAATAAAAGAAAAAACTCTTTATAAGGTCTATGTCTTCCATTATATTATTGCCTTTGTAAGGATGCAGAAATATCCACAAGAAGATTAATTGAATGCTCTCCCATGCCCATATTCTGGTAAAAACATCAAAATTACTGAAAAAAAAATGCTAATTACTTTGCAGGAACACACTGTGGATTGTTTTGTACTCTTACTGTTTACCTTGTGCAGCTGAGTCACATTTGTTAATGTTGTGTGTTTGGAGGGTTCTTGTACACTACAGCAATGAGGAATGCACATACAATCCACATGTTGCACAAAACAAACAAGCAACATTCTCAGTAGTAATTATATTTTACCAAGTTATGTACCTGTTCTGTCTTACGTAAACAATTTTCTCTACAGACTGACAGATGGATTGCTGCATGCTGTTTTATAACAATCATTTCACAAACTGTTTTAGATTATGAATGAAGAAAATACAGGATGTTCACCATCGAGATTCTGATACAAAGTAAACAGGTCACAATAACTAAACCACGAATGTTCTCGAAATCTGCAGCTCTCTATGTATAATTGAATATAAAAAAAAATCTTATGTAAAAAGCTGAAAATGTTTGAGTTACTGGGTCACCTTGTCCCAAGTATGATCTTATTATATTATAATTTTTTTTAATGCTAAAGAAGCCAGTATAACAATATTTTAATTTCCTCCAAGATGTTTATTTCAACATACCCACGAGTGTGTTTAATACTTTTGTTCTGGTTAGGTGTTTCAGAGATAAGGGATTTATAGTTTGGTTATTTACATAGGCATGCACAGAATATTTTAATGGATTGTGCATATGATAATTCTTTCATTTTTTTTTTTATTAAAAAAAATGTAATGTTATATAATGTGAACATTTATTTAAAATTTATGTGTGTGGAGTGACTGAGAATTGTGTAGGATGGCTGAATGTGTTGCAGCTGTCTATGTGGTCGATGTATTTGGCTGGCTGTGTATGATGTGTGTTTGCTTTGGCGAGATGTGTGGGTAGTGGTGAGTGATGCTGTGTGGGTGTAAGTGAGTGATGTTTGGGTAGCTGTGAGTGGTGTGTGCTGTGTGAGGGTATCTCTAAATGATTTGTGTAACTACGGGGCATATTTGAGTGATGTGTGTGGCTATGTGTAAGTAGCAGTGAAGGATGTGTGTGAGTAGTGATATCAGGTTGGGCAGATGAAGGGGTTATTGGGTATGATAGGAGAATGAGAAGTGGATGGGCTGGATTGATAGGAGTGGGAGAGAGAGAGAGAGAGATTGAAGCGATGGGAGAATTAGGATGGAGAGATAGGTGGGAGTAAGATAGGAGAAAATAGGGAGAGAGGTTCCCTACGTTCCCAGTTCCCTCCATTATAAACGTCCTCTCTGTTTTGTCCCCACAGGCATCACCCACATTCTTCCACACCTCATTATAAGTACCCCACCTTCTCCATTACACCACTTAACCCCTTCATCAAATCCTCCCAATCCATCTTCCTAACTCTTCATAACATTTCTCCATCACATGTCTTGCAAGACGTCCCCTTAATTACACATCTTCCTCCCTTACACTTTACGTTTCCATTTCATCTCTATTGAATATCCTCCTCATCAGACATCTTCTCTTCCCCAAGCTGAGTCTCCCTCCTCCAACAGACTTTTTAACTTGTGGCCATGATTATTTCTCCTTCTCCAATTGGCAGTGTAGCCACGTATGAGGACCTTCTGCATGCCTCCCACTGCCCTCCCTGGATATGATGTCATATGCCCCACCCATTAAAGCTCCACTGCTTGGGAAAATACTGTGTGGGGAGAGCAGTGTGAGTAGACACATTGCCTGCATCTTCTGAGCCACTTACATCACCAAAAAAAAACATTTATTGGCTGTACTCTAACCATCAATCATCTTTTTTTTACCCGTCAGTAACTGATAGCGCAACATTTTAATTAATCAAATTTCCTTTGAAACCAAATGCACAGGTCTAATAAATTAACTCACTGTGCAAAATAAGAGATATTACATACATACTGTAATTTTACTAAACAGGTCCATTCATGTTTTTGATTAATGCTCCTCTAAGAAAACATTTATATTCCGGTAAAGCACTGGCTCCCTCATGGAAAAACACTGTTGATAGTAATGAGTGCACTTTCCAACCAAGCTTTTCTCTGAGACATTATTGAGGTCTCTCGGAGATTGGTGGACTACAATCCCTTAGGATTATACTGTTGTCAAAGTCTGACAGAGATTCATGAGAGTTGTAGTTGAACAACAACTTGAGGTGATTACAGCCTGATTAAGAGTCTGGCAAATTAACAAATCAAGAGCCAGGCTGCATAGTCTAGGACAGGCGTCCCCAAACTCCGGCCCTCCAGATGTTGCTGAACCACAACTCCCATGATTCTCAGCCTTTCTATTTCATTCATAGAATCATGAGAGTTGTAGTTCAGCAATATCTGGAGGGCCGGAGTTTGGGGACGCCTGGCCTAGGTCAAGGATGTCCAAAAGGTAGATCCCCAGATGTTTTAAAACTACATCTTCCATGATGCTCTGTTATTTTAAAGTAATTCTAAATGTATGTAAAGCACCAAAGGAGTTGTAGTTAATCAACATCTGGGGATCTACCTTTTTGGCAACCCCGGCCTATGGCAGTGAGAATGAACACATGACTATGATTTGTAAGCCCTGGCACACTTGCTGGGTACAGTGATAAAAGAAATTGATACTTGGCCAAACATTCCTCAACTTTCCCTATAGCTATAACCTGTAGGAGACTTTAAAACCACATTTAGCAGATGTCCCCTAACCCTAAATCATATTTTGTGGGCTTTACTGTGGGCTGGTCTTTACTCAACATTTGCAAGCTTTTTGCTTCCAGGAAATGTCAGTGGAGTGTATAGGCTATTTTTTTAAAAACAATTCTTGACTTTTGCATGAGAAATCTGTGAAATGTGTGCAAAAGTAATCACGGTCACAATTTTCCTGGTTATTGCATGCTACAGATTGATAGTGACTATACATCTCGAAATACAATTTGTTATGCAAAAATGGCCAATTCAACTTTGGTGCACCGTCCGGCTGTACTTTGCATCCTTTCACTAACCTCACTAAACTTACTGTTGCTCCTGAAGCTGGAAGGACTTATTAACCTAAAATTAAATAATCACTTCAGTAAAGACAATATGGTTACCTCAGAAGATCAACACATGAACAGTGACAAATCCTCTTTAAAAAAAGGTAACAATGTAATGCTTTTATTACAAAGGTTATAAAAAAAAAAAAATTATTGTAATGTGTACATTGCTTGATCTATAGAACATAGAATACTCATTCTTCCCTATTACTTTATACAAAACTAAGCTAAAAAGATTTAAATAAATACATGAAATATAGAGAGCCTTATAACCATCTCCTTCACGCACTCGCACATTGGTCATTACGGATTCTACAAGATATGAAGAGATTCAAATATATAGAGTCGGTATGCAACATCATAATCAGTTTACTTCTAAACAGATATATCCTCTCAACGTTACAGGGTCCTCACGAAAATGCCTTGAAAATTGCATGTCAACATGACAAATCTGTCAATTTGCAAAAGAGCTCATTGTTCCGGGCATGACACAGGTAATAAAATGGGAAATCCTTATCTTCCGCAGGCTCATCTACAGGACACATACAGCACCTGCCTTTAATTTGCATATTTTATGGGGCTCACCGCTGTTTCGAATATAGTTTTCTCCCCAACTGGCTTTGATATAAGAAGAGAAAATATATTATTCTGACAGTGCAAATTAGTTTGCTTAATCTAAACATGTCGCATAGATTTTTCACTAAACAGAAAACCTTTGGCACATCAATAACATTTAATTGCCCTAGAGCCCTGGCTGTCATGTCTTGTGTATGCTACAGAGCCTTGTCTTCCTTGCGGGTAAAATTATACAGTAAGTTTTAGATATTATCAATAGTTTCACTGTCTGCATCTATCTAGCTATTTATCTATTTTATCTATCCATTAATTTACAGAATATTTTCTGAAAAATGTGCACCTTGTTATATTACTTTAGATCCCTATAGTTTCCTAATGAGAAATCAACTGGGAGCTCCAAGGGGTTAAACAACTCACATTAACTTGATGTGACTGCAGATTTCCAGAGACTGCTACTGTCCACTAAGAACCTGCCCATCCCTACAATATCCAAATCCAAACTAAAATATTTTTTAACATTAAAGCAATAATTCCTGGATCTCATGGTGTGACTATTTGGGCATGCACACCCACCCTTTTTTTTTTATAAAATCAAATAAGTATTGCACACTTTGGAGCCCTGTGGAGAATGGTCTGCTGTCCACCAGGAATAGCATAAAAGTAGAAGTCCACAGGTGTCACAATGTAGGGTGAAGGTAGAGGTATTGTTTTGAAGATCAAAGGGCAAAAATATATAAATTTCAGCTTGATGTTTAATACCTAAAGGCTGAAATGTTGTATCTTTTTGCCCTTTGCCCTTCTATTTTCAGCCTACATTTCGATGCCAGTGTACTTTGACTTTTTTTTCCATTTCCTTTCCCTGTATAGAAACACGCCACTTCTGCCAACCATGACTTACACAGCGGATACTTCCTCCAACCCTAACCACCAATGAAATTTAAAGGAAAATGGTAAAAATTGTATTCACCAATAACAAAAAGGGAAACACAGGTGATTATGATTATAGGTGGGACAATGAACTATACAATCAGAGGATTGGATAATTAAACTTCACATGTGACCTCAAGGAAGGGCCTAAGGGACATTTAAAAGACAGAAAGTTCAGAGGATCAAACTACGGCTGACTGAGGAAGCTCCAGAAGGAGTGAAATGCGTTTCGGCCATTAGGACTATTAACTTTATAAGTATTATTACTGTTTGTTTATTTTATTTATTTTAAATATTTCTTGAATAATAAATACACTAACACTTTAAAAAGTCCATTGAAGCCTCAGGAATCATCATTGGGGGAAGTGCCACCCCCCCTATATTGGCACAAAGCCTGTTACCCTCAGAGCCAGGACTTTAAGACTCTGAAAAAAGTGAGCTCAATACCTACGTTTATAAATTTACTGTATTTTTAACAACTATACTACACATTTACATAGTTACATAGTTACATAGTTACATAGTTACATAGCTGAAAAGAGACTTGCGTCCATCAAGTTCAGCCTTCCTCACATATGTTTTTTGCTGTTGATCCAAAAGAAGGCAAAAAAAAAACAGTTTGAAGCACTTCCAATTTTGCAACAAGCTAGGAAAAAAAATCCTTCTTGACCCCAGAATGGCAGTCAGATTTATCCTTGGATCAAGCAGTTATTACCCTACATTGAATGATTATATCCTTGAATATTCTGTTTTTGCAAGTATGCATCTAGTAGCTGTTTGAACATCTGTATGGACTTTGATAAAACCACTTCTTCAGGCAGAGAATTCCACATCCTGATTGTTCTTACAGTAAAAAAACCTTTCCTTTGCCTTAGATGAAATCTTCTTTCTTCTAGTCTAAATGCATGACCTCGTGTCCTATGTCCGGTTTGTGAATAGATTTCCACACAATGGTTTGTATTGGCCTTGAATATATTTGTATTGCGTGTTTCTACTATTGCGTGTTTCTACAATTTTTATCTTTCCGGAGGAAACTCTAACATAAAATAGTGGTGGGATGCTGCCCTAAAAAGCACACAAGCCCTGTTTACTGAGCCAATATTATATAAAACTCTTTGAAATGTGAGTGATCCATTCTGCTTCTTAACCCCTTAATGACACAACTTCTGGAATAAAAGGGAATCATGACGGAATATATCCGTCGTCTGTCCTTAAGGGGTTAATTGAATTATCACAGTGTTTTACAATCTGCACTATATTGTACCTTTTATATTTTTGCTATATATCCACTTGGCATGCACGGTTCTATCAAGACCTTTAGGGGCAACCCCTAAACCTTCATAGGGCTCCACTTAAGGTATATGTTATACCATCTGCAGACAATTACTGTTATCTTACACAGACTGCTTTGTTATGTTTGGTTGCTTTGATACATTGTTTTATGTCTCCATTGCTACATATGTGAAGTAATATGTTGTATGTAGCTTGTATATGTTTTATGTATTTTATTTTGATACCTTTTAATCCTTATATTATTTAGATTTATGCACGTATTACATTTTAGTAAAAAAGCAATGTTTTAATCAAATTAGACATCTATAGCGCTTCATGCATTTTTCTGTTTTGTATTCTTTCCAGATGTGACTGAAAAAGATAAATAATTGTATAGGGCAGTACAATTTGTACAAAATAAATGGTATATCAATGAATATAACATTTTTATTCACATCTCACTCTACATAGGAGTGATGAGGATATTGTAGATAGAAGTCTTGTAGTCTTGAAGCTTAGTCTTCCCAAACGGAATGAAAATGGGAGAGCACCAAGATAAAGTAAAAAAAAAAAAATAATCAAATTTATTATAACAAAACATATACAATTTCTTACATAATAGTAAGTAAGGTGCCTCCAACACAAGTCATTCTTAATAGGTCCACACACAATGTGCTTTAACATTTAGTTTTCTTCAGGTTTATATTTCAAATGATGTGAGTCTTATTTTTAAAAGCTGCTTTTGGCACCTTTTTGCAATGTAAATATGTCCCTCCATAAGCACTGGATCACATCCTTCCATGGATGCTTGTTGTACATCACATTCTTTATTCTCTCACACCATCACTACATCACTTCCTGGAGTTACAATTGCCGCTAGATTATTTCCGGTGGAAGGACATAGGAGAAGGATCGAGTGAAGAATATGGCCGCTGGTATTTATCCAGCAGAAAGTTGAATAGAGGGAGAATATTGCAGGAGCACTTAGAATATGTCCGCTGACAGAGTTCTAGCTCACTTGTAACTCCTGGAAGTGACATAGTGATGGCGCGAGAAAACCAAGATGGCATCTGATAAAGAATGTGACATGCAACAGGCGTCAGATGTGATCAGGCACTTATGGAGGGATGTATTTACATTGCAGAAAGGTGCAAAAAGCGGTCTTTAAAAATTAAACTCACATCGCTTAGCTTATAACCTGAAGAAGATGAATTGTCAAAACACATTGTGTGTGGACCTATTTAGAAGGACTCGTGTTGTAGGCACCTTACTTACTATTATATAGGAAATTCTATATGTTTTGTTATAATAAATTAGATTTTTTAACTTTAACTTAGTGCTCTCTTATTTTCATTCTATTTGGGGAGAACTCATCTACAAGACTTCAATCTACAATATCCTCATTACTTATATGCAGTCGTACTTGAGCCAGTAATACACAGGCTCAAGAAAATGTGAGTGAGATGTGAATACGATTTTTTTTATTTTCCTTGTATCATTTATTTTGTACAAATTGTACAGCCCTATACAATCATTTATAATTGTATGCCTGATATATTTATATGTATCTCTGACTCACTATTAACCTATATAAAATCAATATTTATTCACTAAAAGTTTTATAAAGTTTTAGCGTGTATCTCTGAAGATTCTACCTTCACTTTGAACCAGTTTGTATTACATTTAGATAACTTTAATTCCCTAACTTTTGTTAACATACCCATTAAACAGCAATGCAGAAAATGTTGGCACTTTACAAACAAAAAATAATAAAAATAATTGCAGTAATCATAATAATAAGTTTTCTCACAAGAAAAAGTCTTGATAGGAGCCAGATGTTCAGATCAGCATTGGAACCCTGCCAAGTGCGTAATTCTTTAAACTATTAAATCTTAGAACTTTACAGAAAATCTAAACCAGCAATGGGACTATGAGTCAAACTATACTGATATATATTCATACCTCCAGGGTTCTGGAACATCTTTAACTCTGCTTAAAAGTGTATGTTAATTCCTCCCTCTCGTACTTACTATCTTTATACAATGTGAAGGTTAATATGTTTTTCCTTTACTAAGTAACTTAAAAAATTGCATTTTCTAATTGATCGGAAGTGGTCACTTTTACTATAACGCACGGTAAATTGGGTTCATGGGTGCAAAGTTGAATTTGAATTTATGAGTTTCATACTGTTACCCTAAATAGGATGCGTTTTATGGAAATGAAACATAATTTGCAAGACTGTGCTATTTAGAAATACCAGTCTGGAGAATAATCTTTCTCCCAGGGTTAATTTTGTCAAGAAAAACACATACATTAAAATATACTGCTGCACAACATTCTCATAACATGAGCTAATTAAAAGACTACCTAATACATGGTGCCTCTAAAAGTCAGTGTAATGCAAGTTTTCTAAATACGCAGACATAGCAATGTTTTGCCAAGTCTGTCAATCCATCATATAGATTTTATAATGCCTGCTCTTACATGTGCTTCTTATAGATGTAAGTGCATTGTGTGCAAGTGTACGTAGATGTGTATGTGCAATGTGGGTGAAACAAATATGTTTAAATGTGTATGTGTGTACGCACATACATATAAGTGTATCCCAAACATTTGACTGCTGTTGGATTTGCCTGCTTTGCAGTGTAAGGAAAACAATTAAGGGAACAACTAGTCAAGTCCCTGGAATGAGGCAACAAAGCAGCTAAAAAAAAAAAAGGAGTTGGTTTTTGATAACTGGGGTCATGTGACTCATAGCGTCAATCAGGTTGAAATCAGAGAAAATAGAGCAGGAGAGGTCAGAGTGCATACAACAGGAAAGTGAAAGAACGGATGGAGAAGAGTTGTAAAGGAACGCTTATAGTATGTGCACATCAACTGAATTGTGCTGTTTAGATATGGGTAGACTATTTTACGTTTCTTGAGTTGCTGAACTGAATGTTCTGAAGTACCTTCTTGTGAGTACATGCATGGTCTAGTCAAGCAGATGCAGCAACATTAACGTTTCTGTGTTGTGCTTGTGACTTGGGGCTATTCAATTATTTTAGTTTAGTAATGATACCTACAGTGAAAAAGTTCCCCAATAAATTTGGTGTGAGGATTGACTCAAATGTCTAACCGACAAAGCAAAGTTAAGAAAAGTTAATTACCAGTTAGTTTTTTATTCATTTAAAATAAAACTTTCATATGGTAATTTGAAATAAAATAAGTCATGCACTGTATTATAGCCTCGGTGTGTTTTGGTTTGCAATGCATATGTGCAAGCAACCCTTTGCTTGGGGCAGGGATCTTAAGAGGGCCTATCTAAGCACAATAAGCACTTTACATGATTGCAAAGTTCATGGTGCTTGTAGGATAGTGTAATGTTTGAAACAAGCTTATAGTAGCAGAGATTTGTGAAACAAATACTGCCACTATAAGATAGCCCACCATGGCTATCAGTCAGGCAACCTGGAACAACCTGGAACTCTTAGTTATGGGTTTCAAGTGTCAATTGTGTCCTTATTGTGTGGTCCGCGCATGCGCATTACACAGTACTCGTGATTTTAAACACAGCTCTGGTCATTAATCATTGAACTGGGCTGAGTATTTGTAGGATGGCTGCTATGAGTAAATTGAGCATTTTAATCATCATATGTGCTAAACTGTGTATCTCATAACATCCTACTGGACAGGAGATTATGCAATAAGATCGTTCTCAATAGATCCGATTGAGACGGTCATAAAAAGTGCACCAAGGACACTTTTAAAGGTATGTTTTTACTTCTAATTTTCTTAATTTAATTTTTTTAACAATTTTTTTTCAAAGCATTATCAATATCATGCTTTTAAAAAAATGGTCAAGTTTTCAAAAGCAAATCCATTTAAGTCCTCTTTGGTTACAAACCCTGCATACAATGTATATATTCTGGCACCATACACAAGCGTTAGTGATCTGAAAAATGCTATTTGTAATTGTGTCAAATATTTGGTGCTTTCAACCAATGAAAGATAAAGATGGTCAACCCATCAGGATATTCATCGAAAAAAGTAATTTACTTATATATTACTTGTAAAGAAATACACAAAATATATCACATAAGTAAATGTTTATTTAAAGTAATGATAAAAACTTACAACTGCTTCTCTTAACCCACCAGTAACATCCAAAATCAGATTTGTGAAAAAAACAAACGTAACCGAGGACAGAAATCCTTTATTCTATTACTTGTAAAAAGTGCACCTGGGGAGATACATTGAAGTGTTACTCACCAGTTGGCAGTTGAAACACTTGAATGATGCACAGAGTGTTGCAGCTATAACTCTGTTGGCAAACTAGAACTGACGTGTGTGTGCTGTTTAGTGGACGTATCCTTTGCTGTATGGTTGTTCCAGTTTTCAGAGAGAAGGAATCTCTTCAAACTCTGTTGGAGGCCTCATTCTGACTTTGGAGGATTGGAAGAGGCTGTTGTGGTTTCCACAACAGTACATGGACAGAGGCCAAGGCGTTTGAGGCCTCTGTCGCATTGGTCATCAGCCTGGTGCAATGCTCTTTGGTGGATGAAGTTATAGCTGGAATGTGTCTGGCCAGGTGGACGCAGAGTGAGACCTAGAAATCAAGACATTTTCCAGAGGAACACTGAAATAATAAAATAATGGTGCTTGTAAATAGATTCCGAGTTTAGGAGTGCGTGAGATTCAAAGTTCTCCTCTAGAGGCAAATCTTTTGCGTCAGGTTCCTGAATTATGGTCACAATTTCCCGTGCACATATATATATATATATGGCAGCCAGTCATTTTTATTTGCAGATTACTTATTTATTGTAGCATCTACTGCCTGATTGAAATGGTTTTTGAAGCGGACATGCATTTCTAAATAGGCTTTACTTTACTACGTACAGGTGTAATCTTTTTTATTGCTAAACACATGCAAATTGTGTGGGTGAGAATTGGCACAGAATACGATGGATCATACATTATATTTTCCTAATGCATAGGTGTAGGGAAAGATGAATAAACACCTGGTTTTCAGTAATAAATTCAAATAGTTGTGTGTGTTCTGATATAAAAAGGGGTCTCAAGTTGTGCATGCCTGTATGCAATGTATTAACTGACAGCTGAGGTTCAAAAATGCTAAGATAAACAAGCTCGAAAATGTCACCGAGGTCTTTATATACTCTTAATGTAAATCAAAAAGCAACCAGATACAAACGTTTATATCATAGTAACTAATAATGTTTTAGATAAACTTTTGATGATTTAAAAAAAATAAAAAATTCTATCAGATTGCGAAAATTTGAAATGCACATCCAAATATATTAAACCGAGGCTTAAATTTGAAAAACAAAAGAGTGTTAAACTTTTCCTATTACTACTGTTTTGGGTTTAAATATCACACTTTTGTTTTAATATCATCAACACAAAATACTAATATAGTTAACATATCGCAGGCATGAAAACTACAGCAATGAATTATTGGAACTACAACACACAGCACCGAGCTTGCAAACAATAAGAATTACATAGACATTTCTGTAAGATTGCCTTGGGTAACAGTATCTATCCCAAAGTTCCACTGCCAGTCATTTCAGTGAATTAAAGTTCCAATTTGATTCCGAACGAAAGTAAGCTGAGTTTGGGGTATGTGAAAATCTACTGTAGCCTGTGATTGTTCTAGAAATACGCTGAAGATAAGGACTTATGTTCCCTCTTCTGATCCAATGAGCCATGAGTTTCTCTATAAGAACTCCAATTTAATTAAATGCTCTCAAGTCTTAGCGCTGGACTGCTCTTATGGGATGCCCTAAGTACATTTTGTTCTTACTGACACAGAAGTAGTTCTTGTTACTCGAACAACTATCTTGCAGTACCCTAATTGACTAGTCATAAGGGTGCTCTAAAAGCAGAAACATCCATTGTACATTAACAAATATTACCTCCGCATGGCTCCAGATTTGCATTATTATCTGACCATGCAGCAGACGTCCTGAGGGACGCATTAGTTAAACATTCTCCAGGTGAAGTCATTATTTCTTCTTATGCTATTGATCATCTGTCTTTGCTATATATTGGAATGGACTGTACTGAGAGACACAGCATCTCTCATTACTTTTACCCTCACTTCTGGAAAATGTTACACAACTGGAATTACCTTGAGACCGTACAGAACATATAGGTCATGACCCAAAATCTATATATTACAACGTTATTTTTTTTTCATCTTTAACACTAACAGTCTGATTTAATTCTGTAGTGAAAACAGCATGTAATTTGCATAAACTGTGGATTTGCAAGTGCACATAGATATGACACGTACTTTACGTGTGACCTACAGGGTAATTCACTAAATTGAGAATTGTTGGAAATTCTAATTAATTTCAAATTTAAAGACAAAGTATCCTGACTGGAGGAATAGCTGGCTTAGAGAATTTTTTCCATTTTGACTATTTTGACATTGTGTTCTTTTCTGCGCAAGAAATTAGTATGCGTAGATTATTGCGGTTCCACTTTTGCAGATTTTTCAGATCATGGAAAAATTAACTCTAAATGTGGTTTTGTATAGAAAAAGCATGCACTGAATCAAGCTACCAGGGTGAAAAATAATTATAATAAATAAACAAAATTAACGTAAATGAAAGGTGAGTGGAGGTGGTTCACTCCAACTCTAAATTTCATAATAGAAAGCAACCCAAGAAATAAAGAATTGTCATAAAAAGTATATACAATAAAACTTAACATTTATTAGCATTACTAAAAATAATCCAGAAAAAGTGCAAATGGTTATTTGCACCAAAATAGTATTAAAAGGCATTTAGAGTTCAGACACAGTGTGCTAAAAACAAAGAAAAAAATATATATTCCTATATCACCACTTAGTAAATAGTGTATACAAGTGAGGAATATACTTATCTTAATTTTAAAGTAGAGCAGCCTCCCAGGTCATTACCCAGAATGAATGACCTTTACACAGTATTTGGGATACGGCTGAGAAATCTAAAATTAAAAAACATACATAGTGTAAATCTGTATCAAATAGTGAGTAAGTGTTCATGAAATGCACTCACAAGATTAGATGAGAAATAGCGCTCTAGGGTGCCTCCCCTGGTAGTAGTGGGGGGCTATTATCTTCCTCCAGTTGCTCTAAAAGAATAGATGAAAAACAGGACTCCCAGGATGGTGGAAAAAATGTAAAACGGCTTTATTAAGGATGAATTTTCACCCAGCAATAAGAATAAAATATAAACTTAAAATAAACTTAAAATAAGGTCCAGTGTGCTAAAATGATTAACACAAAAAGGAAAATTTTAACTATTCTAAATGCAATTTGCTACCGAGAGTCTCGTAGCTACTATTGATACGATGTAACAACCAGGCTAATATCAAGTGCGACAGAAAAGTAAGGGGAAATAAAGGGTAGAGACATGTAATGAACCTCTAGATGCAGTGCAGCAAAAACTGGATAACTAGGTAGAAAAAAAAATAATAAAGATAAAAAGGATATCAAAACTGATGAATACATCTTAAAATAAAATATGAGGTGGCAATCAAACATATCAATTGAAATACTGCAGCATCTTCCCCAAATCCAAGCCACCCTCATATACCGTCAATGTATTGTAGGCCACAAATGCAAGTGATAAGGTAAATAAAATTTTCGGAACTACAATTAATAAAGGCATTGATATGAATTTCTTTTGAAGATTGCTTGCTAACCACAGATTTGGTAGGAAGTATAAAAGCACATGCTCTGCAATGCCCACATAGTAACTTATACTTATAATCAATGATTCATCTTTAATAATGCTACTCTGACAAATAACAGCTGAAAATGAGCACAAAAAATATCACTTGCAACAAACAGATTATAAAAGAACAGATTATCCAAAATGCAAATGTAATGAATATAAATATGTTTTACAAAGCAAAACTAAGTTTTAATCAATAATACATATTTTAAAAGATATGGCTGAAGGATTAATTATAAATGTAGCTTAATTGAATTTGTACTCACAGTCATGATAAATTCCTCTCTGCGTACTCAGAGTTTGGTTAACTTTCGTTTGTGTTGCTTAAAAGTAAAAAAAAAAAAAAATATTTAAATTAAAAAAGTGTTTCAGTTAAATCCGTGGTTCTTAGCAAACAGAGAAATACAATTTCTTCACCTAAGCTCGAAGCAATACCTGTTTTTCAAGTGCTACAATTGATGCCTATACTTCTTCATTGGACTGTACGAAAGTCTGTAGGGCTGATGAAGAACAGTGCTGCATGGTATCAGACAGGAGAGACAGAGCATAAGGAGATTTTACATGGAATATTTCAAGGCATATGATCAGTTGTCAATAAACATTAGTATTTTGCAGAATATCTCCAGATGGCAGGACGGTTTTATTCCTAAATCCATGTATAAACAAAAAGCTAATTCATTGCAAATGAATTACTGCAACTCCATCTTAAATGTTTCCTCCTTTTAAATATTTCTGTAACACTAACACATTCCTATTGAACCTGCCACTAGCTGCGACAGTCTTTCATTCCCTGAAATGATTTCCAGGTTACCACTATAATTAAATCCAATGTCATGGCCCAAATCTCCAGAACCTTCATTAACATTGCTACCCTAGTCTTCTCTCCACCATGGTAAAGTCAAATTCACATTCTTCAGTTTCACAAAACTCTATCAACCCACAACTTCAAAGCATCCCAGATTTTAGAAGATGATACAACCTTTGATATTCTCTCACAATTGTATCTTTCTCTTGGCTCTTCTGTTTATAACACCCACAACATACACCTACAAATATGTAAACAAGCAAGGTCAGCCATGAATTCATTGTGCTATGATCAGTATCTATCTATCTACGTGTATTTTAAATAACATTTCATGTAATGTTTAACTGTAGCCATGATACAAAATGTAAATAAATACACCTATGAAATAGAAAATGCAACACAACATAAATACACTAAACAAATAAATATGACAATAGCAAAATGAATATACTACCATATTGACTGCTACCCAATGGAGAAACATTGTAAAAGTAAGCACAATTTGTGTTATGTTTTATCTCTTTTATCTCTTTATCTCTATTAAACTAGAAAAATGGTCAGAGTTGTGGCAGCTGACATTTAATGTGGGTAAGAGCAAGATAATGCATCTTGGATGTAAAAAAAAAAATCCCCAAGGGCATAGTACAGAATATTTGATAGAGTCCTAACCTCAACATCTGAGGAAAGGGATTTAGGGGTAATTATTTCTGATGACTTAAAGGTAGGCAGGCAATGTAATAGAGCAGCAGGAAATTCTAGCAGAATGCTTGGTTGTATAGGGAGAGGTATTAGCAGTAGAAAGAGAGAAGTGCTCATGCCATTGTACAGAACACTGGTGAGACCTCACTTGGAGTATTGTACGCAGTACTGGAGACCATATCTCCAGAAGGATATTGATACCTTAGAGAGAGTCCAGAGAAGGGCTGCTAAACTGGTTAATGGATTACAAGATAAAACTTACAAGGAACCAATATCCTGACCTTAAGCAAGTATAATTAACCTTTGATGTTTGTAGATATGCATGTGACTGTTACTAGACTGTACCTCCTGTAGTACCTAATAGACGGGTCCCCTAAGTACCCAACTCATTTAAACATGTTATTACACAGCAATCCACATAGGATGACCGCCCTCCACGTGAGCTTAGCATGATTAACCTCACATTAATCATTTACTTAATTAAGCAGAAATAAATGTTTAATGCCGCAAGCCTGTAGACCCCAATGTGACCCACCACATTAGACATGCTGATCCAGTATACACTCAGTCTAATACTTTATCAACAGTACCTGTTTAAACGTAACAGCTCCAAGTCCACACCGAATAAGCACATGTCTCAGACTAATCAAAAACAAATATCATCGGCAGACATAAATCTTGTATTGCTTTTCCTTTCTCATATAACTAGTGATGTCGCGAACATGAAATTTTCCGTTCGCGAATGGCGAACGCGAACTTCCGCAAAAGTTCGCGAACGGGCGAACCCGGCGAACCGCCATAGACTTCAATAGCAGGCGAATTTTAAAACCCACAGGGACTCTTTCTGGCCACAATAGTGATGGGCCCCCACCCACCTGAGCGGTGGAGGGGGACCTAAACAAGAATAAGGGGGGGGGACCTAATGTCCTCCCCCCTGGTCCCCACCCCTGAGCGGTGGGTGGGGGCCCTAAACACAAATTGGGGGGGGACCTAATGTCCTCCCCCCTGACCCCCACTCCTGAGCGGCGGGTGAGGGCCCTAAAGACCAATAGGGGGTGGGGACCTATGGTACTCCCCCCCGGCCCCCACCCCTGAGCGGCAGGTGGGGGCCCTAAATACCAATAGGGGGGACCTATTGTCCTCCTTCCCGGCCCCCACCCCTGAGTGGCAGATGGGGGCCCTAAATACCAATGGGGGGGACCTATTGTCCTCCCCCCTGGCCCCTAACCCTGAGAGGCAGGTGGGGGCCCTAAATACCAATAGGGGGGGACCTATTGTCCTCCCCCCAGCCCCCACCCCTGAGCGGCAGGTTGGGGCCCTAAATACCAATGGGAGGACCTAATCTCCTCCCCCTGGCCCCCACCCCTGAGCGGCAGATGGGGGCCCTAAATTCCAATAAGGGGGGACCTATTGTCCTCCCCCGCCAGCCCCCACCCCTGAGCGGCGGGTGGAGGCCCTAAATACCAATAGGGGGGGACCTATTGTCCTCGCCCCTGGCCCCAACCCTGAGCGGCAGGTGGGGGCCCTAAAAAAAATGTCCCCCCAGGTGACTACGGGTCCCCAAACCCCTAGTCACCCCCTCCCCCCCCCAAAAAAAGAACCACCTACCTTCCCCCCTCACCCTAAAAATAATGAGGGGGGACATTTAACAAAGAACCTGTAAAAAAAATAATAACTTACCATTCGATGTTTTTTCAGCCCCAAAAAGGCCAAATAAATATCCATAATAACCGACGCAATCAAAAAAAAAAACGAGTGCCAAAAAAAATAATCCATGTTCACCCGGCGAGGGCTCCGCGCAGACTGAGCTCTGCAGGGCGGGGGAAGGCTTATAAAGCATTGCCCCGCCCTGCAATTAGGCTCAGAGCACTCTTATTGGTGGGTTTAAGCCATCCAATCAGAATGCTCTGACAGGTAAATGAAGAGGTGACAGGTAAGGTTCTGCTGACTGAGCAGAGTTTAGTGGGGACAGGTAGTGGAGAGGGAGGAGATATGACAGATGGGGAACAGGCATGTAGCTGGGTGACAGTGGGGCGAGGAAGCAGGGGGGAGGGAAGAGGAAAGGGCTAGCTAGTCCTGATTTGGTGCAACCTAGCAGATTTGCCCGTTTGAGGGAAGATGTTGGGAGCATCAGCTCAGGAGTAGCTGTATTAGAGGAAGCTGTTACTTCTAACAGCCGAGGTGACAGCCCCTCTAGTACGGGTGGGGATCAAAATGTAAGGAAGGCAAGACAGGTTGTGGTGGTAGGGGACTCTATCATTAGGAGAGCAGATAGGGCAATCTGCCACTCTGATCGGCTCAACCGGACAGTTTGCTGTCTCCCGGGTGCTCGGGTCCGGCATGTTGCTGACAGAGTGGATGGATTATTGGGAGGGGCTGGGGATGACCCAGCGGTCATGGTCCATGTTGGTACCAATGACAAAGTAAGAGGAAGATGGAAGGTCCTAAAGAATGATTTCAGGGAATTAGGTAGCAAACTCAAGAAAGGACCTCCAAGGTGGTATTCTCTGAGATATTACCTGTGCCACGTGCTACAGTGGAAAGGCAGCGGGAGATTAGAGAGGTTAATGCGTGGCTGAAGTCTTGGTGCAGGAAGGAGGGTTTTGGGTTTTTAGAGCACTGGGCCGACTTTGCGATTGGGTACAACCTATATAGTAGTGATGGATTGCACCTAAACGGAAGGAGTTCTGCAGTGCTGGGGGATAGGATGGCTAGAAGGTTGGAGGAGATTTTAAACTAGTAGTAGGGGGGGAGGGTCATAGCAATCTACAAATTGGAGATAGGACAGAAAGGAGATGGGCTTTAGAACAGTATAAGGAGGGTGGAGACGGGGGGAGGGGCAAGCTCAGAACAGAGAAGCTATGTAATGTTGGTAATTCACAAAATAAACAAGAGACGCATGATATTAAATGTATGCTTACTAATGCAAGGAGCCTAAATAACAAAATGGGGGAACTAGAGGCATTAGCATACACTAAACAATATGATATAATAGGCATAACTGAAACATGGTGGGATGAGACACATGACTGGGCAGTTAACTTAAATGGGTACACATTATTTAGGAAGGATAGGAAAAACAAGAAGGGTGGTGGGGTATGTTTGTATGTCAACCATGATTTAAAGCCAAATCTTAAGCAAATTGAATGCGATGAGGAAAATGTGGAAGCTTTATGGGTAAATATCTGCTTGGGGGAAAAGAAGGGAAACCAACTATTGGTTGGGATATGTTATAAACCACCTAATGTTAATATTGACGAGGAACAACAGCTGTTTGAGCAAATTGAGAAAGTTGCAAATCTTGGTAACACTTTAATTATTGGAGATTTTAATTACCCAGACATAAATTGGGACATAGGGACTAGTAGCTCAGCAAAGGGAATTAGGTTTTTAAACTTGTTAAATGACAACTTCATGTCACAACTTGTACAAGCACCAACTAGAATGGACGCTTGTCTGGACCTGGTTTTAACAAACAACGTTGATCTTTTGACCAACATTCAAGTAGGTGAGCACTTGGGAAATAGTGATCACAATATAGTGTCCTTTGAAATAAACTCAAAAAAACAAAAGCACATGGGGTATACTAAAACATATAATTTTAAAAAGGCCAATTTCAATAAGATAAGGGAAGCTTTACAATATATTGACTGGCATAAACTCTTTAGTGAAAAGAACACTGAGGATAAATGGATCATCTTCCAACAAATATTAGAAAGGTACATTTCTCAGTATGTACCATTGGGAAATAAGTATAAAAGAAACAAATTAAAACCAATGTGGCTTAGTAGAGAAGTAAAACAAGAGATAAAAAATAAGAAAAGGGCATTTAAAGCATTTAAATCAGACAAATCAGATGCATCTTATAAAAGATATAAGAAAGCAAATAATGCGTGCAAAAAGGCAATTAAACTTGCTAAACTTCAAAATGAAAAAATGATAGCTAAAGAGAGCAAAACCAACCCCAAAGCATTTTTTAAGTACATAAATTCCAAAAAACCCAAAAATGAAAGTATAGGTACACTTAAAACTGAAACGGGGGTGTTAGTTAATGAAGACCAAGAAAAGGCAGGAATTCTAAATAACTATTTCTCCTCCGTATATATTAAAGAAGAACCCATGGCAATAGATGTGCAAATGATTGCTACTAAAAACTTGCAGAATAATTGTAATTGGTTAACTCAAGACAATGTGCTGCAGCAACTAAAGAAAGTTAATATAAACAAAGCTCCAGGGCCTGACGGTATCCATCCACGTGTACTTAAGGAACTAAGTGTAGAAATAAGTGAACCTCTGTTTTTAATCTTTCAAGATTCTTTTCTTTCAGGAAGTGTTCCGGAGGATTGGAGGAAGGCAGATGTGGTTCCTATATTCAAAAAGGGTTCAAAATCCTTGCCTGGAAATTATAGACCTGTGAGCTTAACTTCTGTGGCTGGTAAAATATTTGAAAGGTTATTAAGGGATAATATTCAAGAATTCCTTGAGAAGAATATGGTTATCAGCAAAAATCAGCACGGTTTTATGAAGCACAGGTCATGTCAAACTAACTTGATTGCGTTCTACGAAGAAGTAAGTAGAAGTATAGATCAGGGTGTTGCAGTGGATGTGATCTATTTGGATTTTGCCAAGGCATTTGATACAGTTCCACACAAAAGATTAGTGTTCAAACTCAAGGAAATCGGTCTCGATGAAAATGCTTGTTCTTGGGTAGAACATTGGCTTAAAAACAGAATACAAAGAGTTGTCGTTAATGGTAAATTTTCAAGCTGGACAGAGGTGGCAAGTGGTGTCCCTCAGGGGTCTGTTCTGGGACCCCTTCTATTTAACATTTTTATAAATGATCTTGAAGACAGCATTGAAAGTCATGTTTCAGTGTTTGCAGATGACACAAAACTTTGTAAAATAATACAATGTGAGCAAGATATTACTTTGCTGCAGAAGGATTTAGATAGACTGGAGGACTGGGCACTCAAATGGCAGATGAAATTTAATGTTGAAAAATGCAAAGTTATGCACTTCGGCATAAAGAATACACAAGCAACGTATACCCTTAATGGAAGCGAATTAGGGATAACAACACACGAAAAGGACTTGGGAATTGTTATAGACAACAAACTATGCAACAATGTGCAATCAGCAGTGGCCAAGGCCAGTAAGGTATTGTCATGCATGAAAAAGGGCATTCATTCTCGGGACGAGAATATCATTTTGCCTCTCTATAAATCACTGGTAAGACCACATATTGAATATGCTGTGCAATTTTGGGCACCTGTTCTAAAGAAGGATATCATGGCACTAGAAAAAGTGCAGAGGCAGGCTACAAAATTAATAAAAGGAATGGAACATATCAGCTATGAAGAAAGGTTAACAAATTTAAACCTATTTAGTTTAGAAAAACGTCGCCTGAGAGGGGATATGATAACATTATACAAATATATTCGGGGCCAATACAAACCATTGTGTGGAAATCTATTCACAAACCGGACTTTACATAGGACACGAGGCCATGCGTTTAGACTGGAAGAAAGAAGATTTTGTCTAAGGCAAAGGAAAGGTTTTTTTACTGTAAGAACAATCAGGATGTGGAATTCTCTGCCTGAAGAAGTGGTTTTATCAGAGTCCATACAGATGTTCAAACAGCTACTAGATGCATACTTGCAAAGACAGAATATTCAAGGATATAATCTTTCAATGTAGGGTAATAACTGCTTGATTCAAGGATAAATCTGACTGCCATTCTGGGGTCAAGAAGGAATTTTTTGTCCTAGCTTGTTGCAAAATTGTGCTTCAAACTGGGGTTTTTTTTTTTTTTTTTTTCTTTTGGATCAACAGCAAAAAACAGGTGTGAGGAAGGCTGAACTTGATGGACGCAAGTCTCTTTTCAGCTATCTAACTATGTAACTATGTAACATTTACCTGTCACAGCACTCTGATTGGTTGGTTTGAAATCCACCAATCAGAGTGCTCTGTGTCATTTTACACAGCGTGGGAAAGTTCTTTGGAATTTTCGCACGCTGTGTAATTTGACTCATACCTCTCTGACTGGTTACTTAATCCACCAATCAGAGTGTCCTCCTGAAAAAAGAAGATTTTAGAAGAAAGAAAACATCGAAAGGTACGTTTTTTTTTTTTTTACAGGTTCTTAGTTAAATGTCCCCCCTCATTATTTTTAGGGTGAGGGGGGTAGGTAGGGGGATAATTTTTTTGGGGGGGTGGGTGACTAGGGGTTTGGGGACCCCTAGGCCCCCACCTGCCGCTCATGGGGGGGGCCGGGGTGGAGGACGATAGGTCCCCCCCTATTGGTATTTAGGGCCCCCACCCGCCGCTCAGGGGTGGGGGCCAGGGGGAGGACAATAGGTCCCTCCTATTGGTATTTAGGGCCCCCACCCGCCGATCAGGGATGGGGGCCAGGGGAAGGACAATAGGTCCCCCCCTATTGGTATTTAGGGCCCCCACCTGCCGCTCAGGGGTGGGGGCCGGGGGGAGGACAATAGGTCCCTCCCCTATTGGTATTTAGGGCCCCCACCCTCCGCTCAGGGGTGGGGGCCAGGGGGGAGGACAATAGGTCCTTCCCTCTTTTTTTACTTTAGGGCCCCCACCTACTCAGGGAGGGGGGACCTTTTTTTTTTTAACAGTGAGCAGCCATAGGCTGCTCACTGTTTAATAGACATGCCCCTACTCGCGGTATTGCGAGTAGGGGCACAATTTACTAATACTAAGTAATTTTTACTTAATATTAGTAAATTTGGCTGAAAGACCACAAAAAAAAATAGGGGGCGGACCAAACATCGCATATGTTCGCTATCCGTGGCGAACGCGAACGCGAACACGCTATGTTCGCCCGGAACTATTCGCCAGCGAACCGTTCGGGACATCACTACATATAACCTGTTCAAAGTTATTTGTAAGAATGTTTATAAAAACAAAAATTGTGCCGTACTTACTCATGCCATATACTGTCTACCTTGAGATGCTAGTGATTGCTGTTGTGGCATTACTGACACACATGTACCTTTTATGCACATCAAAAATAAAGAATTAAAATAAAAAACTTACAAGGAAAGGTTAAAGGAACTTAACATGTATAGCTTGGAGGAAAGACGCGACGGGGGGATATGTTAGAAACATTTAAATACATAAAGGGAATTAACACGGTAAAGGAGGAGACTATATTAAAAGAAGTAAAACTACCACAACAAGAGGACATAGTCTTAAATTAGAGGGACAAATCACTTTACAGAGAGGGTAGTGGATGCATGGAATAGGCTTCCAGCTGAAGTGGTAAAGGTTAAGCATACAGTAAAGGAGTTTAAGCATACATGGGATAGGCATAAGGCTATCCTAACTATAAGATAAGGCCAGGGACTAATTATTAGTATTTAGAAAATTGGGCAGACTAGATGAGCCGAATGGTTCTTATCTGCCATCACATTCTATGTTTCTATATTTTATATACTGCTTCTAGAATAATATAAGCACTCTAGGAAGATTATTTTCACACGTATACCATTGTATGTCATCTTATTTGTAACTATATTCTATGTGCTGTGCTATGAGGTTTGTTGATACTAAATAGAAGCTATATAATAATTTCAAATTTCAATCCATGAACGGATGCCATTTTCTGCCATGGGTAAAGATTGGTAATGGCTAAAAAAAAATTGCCATTATGGAAGTCGCATGCATAGCAGAGGATAGAAAAAGGTTAATATCTGAGCCCTCAAACACCACTGAAAAAAGAACCCTCAATGTATTTCTCGATCAAAGAGGGACAAGATTGTTTTAGTTCTAATATATATATATATATATAGGTTTGAAATAATCTGTATTATAATTGTATGCATGCAATCATAAGATGGCTAGTGTCTGTCACAGAAGCTTTAAATGGAAAACAAGGGATTTATTAAAAAAAACTAAAGCAATGTTATTGACATTATTAAAAAAAAATATATATTTTTTTTCTCAAGAGGTTTGAAATATTTTGTACCATAAATGTATGCACATATTATTAAGTTTGTTAGTGTTAGTCACAGAAGTTTTAAAGCGAAAAATAAGTGTTTGTTTATTTTTTCTCATGAGGTTTGAAATACTTTGTGTTATAAATGTATGCACATATTATTAAGATTGTTAGTGCTGGTTACAGAAGTTTTAAGTGGAAAAATAAGTGGAGTTTTATTTTGAATTTTTTGTTTTTTGATAGATTTTTATTTTATTTTATGTCTTGAAATATTTGGTATTATAAATGTATGCACACTTTGTTAAGATTGCTAGTGTCATGGAAGCCTTAAATAGAAAAAAAAAGGACAAACAATTAAAGAAACTTAGACACTATTATCAATATTATTAATATATGTATATAAAAATTGTATAAATATATATTTGTTAATAAAGGTAATGTTATTGACATTATTACAAAATATATATTTTTTTCTCGAGAGGTTTGAAAAATTTTGTACTATAAATATACGTACATATTATTACGTTTGTTAGTGCTACTCACAGAAGTTTTAAAGGGAAAAGAAGTGAAGGTTTATTTTGTTCTTGTTTTTTGATAAAGGAAAATGTGTTCCTACTTCCCTTTCTTTCTTTTCCTGGTCATAGGCCATGGCGGCACAACGATGGATAGCTCCTCCCTATCCCTAATTAGACAGGAGCCTAATTAAATCTAAAGGTATAACTAACCCATCGTACCCCTCCCACACTCTTTGTGCTACCATGGCCTATGACCTGCAAAAGAAAATTATGGTAAGTAGGAATACATTTTATTTTTTCCTGGCCATATCCATGGCAGCATTACAATGGCTAATACCCAAGCAATAACCAAGGGGAAAGAAATAAAAATGACTTTGTGAAATTATGAATGCATAAGGATATTGGAAATGAAAAATTGATTGCACACTATTACCAAAAAAATGTCTGAAAAAAGTATTGGTTGAGAACCAAGCAGCCATTTTACCTATACATTTCAGGGAATATTGGCATCTGAAGCTCAAGAGGGAGAAATGGCTCTAGAGGGCAGCTAACAGTCTTCAGGTACTGTAATCTCTAGGGCTTAGTAGCCTGAAAATAGCCAAGACTATCCATCTGTTGATGGTTTATATAGAGGCTTCAAGACCTCTCCTGGTCCATTTAGTAAGTAAACAGACTATCAAAAGAAAGCCAGATAGCAGATCTATAGAAATAGATCCTAACACATCTATCTATGACAAGAGGAGAAAGTTTAATTTTTGAGTCTTCATTCTAATAAATAGTCTTTTAGAGCTGGAAGAATAATTTCTCCGTTAATATGGAGAGAATAAGTCATTTTATGAATAAATTCAGGAACAGATTTGATGATTTTTCTATATTGTGAAAGACAGTGAAGGGTTCAATGCAAAATAGTGCTTGAAGATTTGATATACTTCTGCCCGATGCTAATGTCAATGATAGAGCTAACTTAATATTAAGCAATTTGGAGAGATAGAGTCTCATGGTTAAAAGGGGTGATGATTTCAGAGCCCTTAAAAAAACCAGGGAGAGATACATAAACAGAAGATAGTGCTCTTTATATGGATAAATATGAAATGAAAAGTATTAAAGGAGGTATACGCACAAAAGGAGAGCAAAGTGAAGTTTTGCTCAATCCTATAAAGCTTAGCTGGCATCTGCCCCACCTAGGAGAAGTATGGGATCCTCCAGGTAAAATCTTCTGAAATCTTTTTATATCTCTTTGCTAGCGTACCTTCGCTGCTGAAATACAACCCACAGAAAGAAAACATCCCCAGCAACTGGTATCTGCTGCCCACCGCTGACAGGCCTGAGGATATCTCCTAACAGAGGACCAGGACCTATACCAGCATATTCATAGACGGGGATCGTACCGGCCAAGCGAATACATCTGAAGCAGATTTTAGGCTCCAGAAAATTGTAAGTGCATTTCTTTCTTTTCATCTAATATCACCAGCTTTAAAAATACTGAACTAGATATTGTGTTATTGTCTTCTTATCATTTCATATCAACCTATACTCAATTGGATTTGAGGACATTATTCCCTACATCATCTTTTCATATATATATATATATATATATATATATATATATATAAATGAAAAGATGATATATATATATACACACACACACACATTTTATTATTTTGGGTTTATTTATTATTTTGATTTTTAATTGTATGCATATATATATATACATATATACGTCAGAGAGAATGTAGATGGATCTACAAATTGAACACACTAAACCCACACTAAACCCTAAGGGTCTTAATGAAGGTTTTTCCTTCTCCCCCTACATTTGATCTTTAGACTCTCACCACTATCCTATTGCATTTTTGCAATGTAAATAATACCTGTTGATCAGTATTTTGCTTTATTTATTTACTTTTTTATTTTTATTTCGTTCACATGTATATATTTATATATCTACACTTGTTCCTGTACCTGTCTTTTCACTGGCTGAATAATCACTCCTGTGATAATTTTTAGTATTCATTATACGGTTATATAATATAACTTTACTGTATTCCTTTTTACTTATTTCTGGCAAATACAAACTAGATCCCCAGTATTCACTTCAAGTTTCTCTTTTGACTGCATGATATGCATCTTTATTTAAGACCCAGTATTAATTATTCCTTGGGTCTTCTCTTTAAATTATACTTTGATTACATCTGGATATCCTGACTTAACAATGTCATTGAATAGACTATTCAACTATGCAAGTGTCCGATTTGATCATTGATACAGTCAGTACTTTCTTCTGACTTATTACATTGTTTCACTTTTTTCGTAACATGCATATGGTATCGCGCAGCTATTCAGTGTGTCCCCCCTCTGCTTCCGTACCTGCTCTATCACAACTCGCGGTACGGACGCAACACTACCCCGCCCACCGCTCACGATTGGTTGAACCTCCGGATGACGTTGGTGTCAATCTCCGGACTGCCGGTATTCTGATTGGCGGCTTTACGATAAGGGGTGGGCCTGAACTTGTATTTAAGCGGGCTTGTTTGTATTTGCCGTTTGCTCTTGACAAAGGCGTTTTTAACACGCCGAAACGCGTGTCGAACAGTCTCTAGCCGACGCTATGATTCTTCACTAAACTTTACTCTGTGCATTTACTGTATTTGATACTTGGGCTGTTTGGCACTATCCATGCGTCCTTTTTCTTTAGTTTGGAGGGATTTTTGCTAGGCTGCCTTGAAGCAGCAGTCAGTGGTGGCTCTCTTTAGATAGCAAGTTTAGGGCAACTAGGTGTCACGTTCACAGTAAATGATGTGGAACACAACTGCAGATTTCTTAGGACTTTGATCTTTTATTAAGACACTTAGATGGAACTGAGACTTCAGTTCCAGAATTACAGTTACTGTTGCTTTAAATAATAAACGGTTTGTTTCATTTAGCATTGACAAGGTTCAGAATTCATTAGAGTCCGTTATTCTTGTTAACAGTTCAAATTATAAGAGATTATATACATTGGAATTATCAGTAGCCAGAATGGTGCAGCAAAACTTAAATAGTACTTGTTTTGAGGGATGCTGTAGCAGGCTTGCTGGACAACTTGATAGCAGACTTTAGTATGAAGAAATAAGATTATCTGTAGCAAGACAGGTACAGCTGAACTTGAATAATACTTGATTTGAGGAAAGCTGTAGCAGGCTTGCTGGAGAACTTGATAGCAGACTTTAGTATGAAGAACTAAGATTATCTGTAGCAAGACAGGTACAGCTGAACTCGAATAATACTTGATTTGAGGAAAGCTGTAGCAGGCTTGCTGGAGAACTTGATAGCAGACTTTAGTAAGTTGAAATAAAGCTTTAGCATTATTAGCTCTTAACTCAGAGACTGTAAGTTACTTAACTTCTAGAAGTAGAGGGATTGTGTCCCCAGCTCTCCTCCGAGGTGGTTGCTTCAGTGAATGGTTGCCGAGAGTGCTGGTATCTGTCGGTGATGAGGAGAGATGTTGGGGACTTCAATATTCCTCCAGTCCGGTCTAGTAGCGAGTGGTCGTCTCAGCGAGGTATGTGAGCCGGTGAGTTTGGCGCGGTACGCGTTTCAATAATCCAGCGTCTATCAGCTGGTGCGGTCGCATTAAATAGCAGACCGCGGCAATGGGGGTGTGGCTAAGCTCCGTCAAACCCGGAAGCATGAGGAGACATCGGGAGGCTTAAGGCCTGACACTAGGTTCTGGCTTTCCTTGACGCACTGCTACTTTCCTGCACTCCAATTTGGGTTCTAACTTTGGAATTGCAAGGGATACAGCTCCCTTACTACCTACTATTCTTTATTGGGGTGTTGGTTATGCTACAGGATAGCCTCAGTATCGTCTGATGTGGCTTATCAGGACCTAATATTTTCTACCTACCCTTATCCTTGTGACCTATTGCCATATCTATTTGTGGTACCACCACCACTGTCACACTTTGAGACCTTATTTGAGGCTACCAAATTACACTTTATATATATTGTTTCTCCAAGGGATGCCATTTAGTGATTATCTTTAAGTACATACTATATACTCCACTAATCTTTGTGCTCCCACTATATATATATATATATATATATATATATATATATATATATATATATATATATACGGTAATTTTAGGTGACCTTTAGGCTCTGCCCAAGCTTTTTACTAGGTGCAGGTTTTCACCTGCCCTACACTATGCTCTGGTGTTTTTCACTATTTCTAATAAAGGTTATTTACCCTAATTTATGTGACACTTTATTTAGGAGGTATTACTCAGTGGATTTGAGTTCCCACTTGCTATTTTGCTAGGGGATCTCTCTTTCCACTTTCTTATCTTTTGACTATTGTTCCTGGGGTTAAGCCCCTTATACCTCGTGTAACCTTTTTTTGGGTATTGGTGGTGGATTTTTTCCACCTCCTATTCCCTCTCTCTTTATATATATATATATATATATATATATATATATATATATATGTGTGTGTGTGTGTGTGTGTGTGTGTTTTTATGAGGTTTGACATACTTTGTACTATAAATCTATGCACATCTTATTAAGATTGTTAGTGATAGTTGCAGAAGTTTTAAACAGGAAAATAAGTATTTAGGTTTTAAAAACGTATGCACATATTTTTGACATTGCTAGTAACAGTCCCAGTAGTTTCAAAAAGAAAAATACATTTTTGTTTTTTTCTGTTCTCCCTGTTTGATGACTTGTTGCCAGGATCCTTACGATATTAAACTTTTGATTTGCCAACCAACCGCAGCATTTCTGCTTTTAGATCCTAATTGAGATCTCAGATATGGTCACTAGGTAAAGTGACATTAGGAAGGGGATCACGATTATTTTCTTGTGTACAATCAATGAGAGTTATTTTTTTTTCTCCAAATAACAATTGGAGACTTGAACTGTCTTTTTGTACAAGGAGTATGACTTTAATGAGAGAGCATTTTTTTTGTTAATGTACAGGATCTCGATACCCCAAATAATAGACAATACCTATATGATCTACTCAGAAAAGAACAGATAGAAGTAGCGTTTATCCAGGAGACGCACTGGAAGACAGAGGATGAGATGGGGCGGTAGACTACATAAGGAGGTGATCCATGCATCAATGCCAAGTTAGAAAAAACTGTTTAGCAATAATCTTCTCAAATGTGATCCAAGTAGAAATAATACATTCAGATTTGGATAAGGAGGGTCGATATCAGAGAATGGTTTGTAAGATAAATTCACATGTATATACATTAGTAAATGTTTTTTTTCCCAATATAGAGCCTACAAAAAATTGCTGACAAAAATTCTGGATAAAACTAAATAGAATAAAAATTGGCACATTATTCATTGAAGCAAGGGAATCCTGGGAAGCAGCGCATTCTCAAGTGTCCTCAACTCAATTGAAGATAGAGCAATATGTAAAACAAGAGGATAAATAAAAGGAAATATGGTGTAGTGTTTTTGATGCTGGTGATTATAAGCACAAGAAAAGCAATGCACTTACAATCTTCCAGAGCTTGAAAACAGCTCCAGATATATGGATGGTAAAATCACTGCCTATGAATATGATGATCTTTGTCTCAATGCATAATCTTATGTTCAAAGGTATCCTTATGCTGGACAGCAGCATTTGGTGGTCATCTTTCGTAGAAGTCGTCTCTTTAAGTATACTGTTTTATCACAGGGAGAATTCACCAGTGTATAAAATGAAAATAAAAACGTAAGATAGTGTTCTCTGCACAGCTAAAAAGATAATAAAACAGTTAAAGGAGGTATAGTCACATTATTCATTGCAGGTGATTTAAATTGTGTCCCTCATGCAGATCTGGATTAAAAAACAAAATCATCACAAAATGTAAAAACAAACTATTAGCCTTTCTAATATTTTAAAAAATAATTGATTTGTTGTACATATGTCACGTATGCCATATATCAGAAAGAGACTACACATTTTTCTTAAGTGCATCAGTCTTTTTCAAGCATTGATTTGGTATTACGAGAGGCTATGTTGGTTGAACAAATAAAGATATTTCACTTAGAGAGAAGAACATCTGGTTTGATTATAGTTATATACTAAGAGAACTTAAAGACCATAAGAAATATACTGCATTCAGAACTTGGAGTCTAGTTGATATGTTATTAGTTTTAAAAAAAAAGTAATTTGAGATTATATTAAAAGAAAACATACAGATTTTTATTTTAAAGAAAATGCACCAACTGAGGTGCCATATCCAACATTGTGATGTACCTTCAAAGCAGTTTTACGATGTTATTTGATTAAATTCAAAACCAAAATTAAAAGGAGAGAAGGGGCACATCTGTGACTGCATTGTATCAGCATGTTTACAAACTATCAGAAATTAATACGATTTATTTGACCATGTGTTTTTTTTTAATCATCATTTCTGTTTCTAATCCTCACATCCTGAGATTTTGTTTCTCACTCCATACCTCTGGACAAAGAATCCTGTGTTACATTCACAGAGCGGTTTGCTGCTCTTAAAACTGTAATAAGGCACCAAATATTATTTGCTGTTTTAATCAGAGAGCACGATTTTGCTTTAATTTCCTTTTTAATATCCTTACTTTGCTGCTAAAAACTACACCTGTATGCTGTTGTATCCATAAGTGGGGAATTGTACCACTACACGCTGTATATACTGGAGATGGTCTTCAGCTCCATCACGTGTGAGTTGGCAATCATGAATTTGCATGTTGCATGTACCCCTTCTATTAAGATATTAAGATATGCTACACTGTGGGATTTGTCTCTCCTTTGGTTATCTTTACATGTATTCCTGGATATACCTCAAGCACCTATAAGAAACTAGGCCTTCATCCCTAAATTACCAGAAAAACGTATACTCAGGACTGTACTAAAATATGTGTTACAATTAGTTCTATACCATTTGATTAAGTACAATAATTAGTCACTACTAGGCGCAACCTGTTTTTTTCTTATTCTGTTGAGTGTCTGTTGAATGTCTTTAATCAATTCAACACAGAAAAAACGTTCTAAAAATGCTATTATCTCGTATTAATGAAGACATCTAAAGAAAGAGTAGTTGCAATTCAAAGATGAGAGCAAGAACTAAACACTGATATTTGCCATAAGGAGTGGTGCAGAGCCTAAACAAGCATGAAAAAGGGTGTTCATAAACTTTCTTTAGTCAAAACCTCTTTAAAATAGCCAATAGATGGTATTTGGTTCAGATAGAATGACAAAAAAAAATAGATCTAAAAACTCCAAACCTGTGTTGGAGACGTGGCAGCTCTCTATCTTCACATATGGAAATGTGCAAGTATAACTAAACTATGGAATTGAGTTTTAGAATTTCTGGCAACCTCAGCTAATATACGTATAGAAATATCTCCTTTAACTACTCTCCTCTATCTTCAGTGGCCTACTTTAAGAGAAGATCAACTATATCTAACCTTATGTCTGTGAAAACTGTACTGGCCAAAAATCAGAGATAATAACATGATATTGCACATTCACAATGGAAAGCACAACTTAACAAATTAATCTGGAAAATGTTTGGAGAAGGCCATGCTAGTAAAATAAGACTGATCCTGTACGTCTCTTGTTTACTTGCTTGACTCCCCAGTTGTAAGGATCATATAAATGCCTCTCCTCATTGGCTCATCTCCTTAGCTTTTATATTAACTGTATTTGTATGTGTTGAAACAAAAGTGTAACTATTATGCATTCGTGCAGAATTACTGTATCATTTTTGTGCATGTATAATGCTGACATAACGGTGCTGTGACGTGGCTTTATATTTATTATATTTATATTATTGAAAAATATATAAAGAGTTATAATCTAATAACACCTAAGGTACCGTGTAACTCATTTGTCAAAACCTCCAAGGCTGTGAGGAGCATTTGAGCTTGAGAAGAACCCGTTTCTCACTGACAGCAGGACTTTTCTAGGTCTGTTCATGTTATTTTATTTATTCATTTTTAAAGTTTGTGGGAACTTATCTTGACTCATCTCAGAGCTGAGAAAACATTATGAACAGAGTATTAACAGAGTAATCACCCATGTTTTTAGTCCAAGGAATCTCATTAATAATGCTCTGTTTTGCCCCAGGCAAATTAAAGAGTTAATTTACTTCATAATTAAGAAAAATCTCAATATAGTCTGTGTGTTTAAAAAACAATGTAGAGTGCCTTTTTTCATGAGCTATTGAATTAATTCCCCTGGGTTAATGTGGCTAGCCTCCTTCTTCTTCTGCAATTGAGACAACAAAATACAAATGAAAAGAAAACAGAATGATTGGATAACTCATATTTATTATAAGAACACTCTGAGCACCATAACCACTACAGCTGTTGGTTGAGAGCAATTAGCTGACACAGTGGCGGCTCTAGACTTTGTGAGGCCTTAGGCGAAACTCAAACATGAGGCCCCCACTAACATCTAAAGTTAAAAATAGGGTTTGCATTGTGTGTATAAGGTGCTGTTGCAAAGGGTGGTAGGGTGGCTGTGGCAGAGGGTGGTAGGGTGGCTGGGGCAGAGGGTGGTGGGGTGGCTGGGGCAGAGGGTGGTGGGGTGGCTGGGGCAGAGGGTGGTGGGGTGGCTGTGGGTGGTGGGGTGGCTGGTGGGGTGGCTGGGGCAGAGGGTGGTGGGGTGGTGGGGTGGCTGGTGGGGTGGCTGGGGCAGAGGGTGGTGGGGTGGATGTGGGTGGTGGGGTGGCTGGGGCAGAGGGTGGTGGGGTGGCTGGGGCAGAGGGTGGTGGGGTGGCATAAATACCTTATGTTTCCCTGGTGGTCCAGTGGGCGGCCAGGCTGTTTCCCTGGTGGTCCAGTGGGTGGCCAGGCTGTTTCCCTGGTGGTCCAGTGGGCGGCCAGGCTGTTTCCCTGGTGGTCCAGTGGGTGGCCAGGCTGTTTCCCTGGTGGTCCGGTGGGCTCCCTTTACAGTCTGCAGCTCCGCCGGGTGCAGAGCTGCAGACCACGTGGTGAGTTTAGTCTCGCGATCTCAGTCAGTCAGAGCGTTGCCGTGGTAACCCGCGGCAACGCTCTGATTGGGTGAGATCGCGAGACCCACTCAGTCTGCAGCTCTGCACTCGGCGGAGCTGCAGACAGGCTGGCTCTCTCCTGGGCAGGCATAGGAGGGGCCTCGCACCCGGCGGCATTAAGGGCAAGCCGCCGGGCCCCCTCCTGTGTCGGGTCCTCGGTCTCTGACCGAGGACCCGACCTGTCACACTGCCCTAAGGCGATTTAGGCCTAAATCGCTTAATTAGAGAGCCGCCTCTGAGCTGACAATCTAAGCCAATTAGCTAATTTCTTCACTGCAAGGGCTTAGTTCAGTTGAGCTAATTAAAATTTCATCTTAAGAACCTACAGCTCTTTGGTGTTAGTAGTGGAGTTGAGGAGTGACACCCAGCAGAACCCCATATAGGAAATTAAATGTTCAATAATATTTTAACTCCTTACACTAAGGGGTCACCAGGGCACTCCTTGCACCATAACCACTACATTGAGCTTTCATGGCTATGGTGCTTAGAGTGGTAAGTTGTATATTTTGTAAAATATGTGCTGAATATTTTGAGGAATAGTTTTCAGATTCTACTATTATTGGCAATTCAAGTAACCTTACCATAATATTATGTAGTTTTTCTAATTTAAAGTGCCTGCTTTGTTCATGATTGCCCCATGGGACATATTAAATGAAAAGTATTTAGTACCAAAATCACTTGGAAATCTGTAAACAAAATGTTCTTCCAAAGTTGTTCTGAATTCACCATTTGGATCTGCTAATTACTCTTTGTTTTTATTAATGTTTATTCTCTGACATTTTGGATGGTGATTAACAGAAAGCTATCGCTGCCTGTCAAGTATGTAATTAAAACCTAAACGAAGATGACAGGAATACTTCTTCATTTTCTCCTGCACATCATGCTTAAGGTTGTCAAATGAAAGCAAAATCTTAATAAGGTATCCTATTGATGCAAATAAATTAAAAGTGCTCAGCTTGTTGACATCTTCATCCTCAATTTGTTTGGTTTTTGTAAACGGATTTCACATACTCTTAGTTCTTCAAATATCTGATCTTAATAAAGTTTTATGCATAGGTGGAATGGTGGCACATTGTAGTCATGCATATTTAGATGATGGGTGAAGGCATCAGTCACACATACAATATCGGTAGCTGATTTAGTCTACATGAGCGTGACTCTGAGGGACCAGTCACTTGTCTGCTAGTAGGATGGTCCTAGAATGAGTTGTGACTCTGAGGGACCAGTCACTTGTCTGCTAGTAGGATGGTCCTAGAATGAGGTGTGACTCTGAGGGACCAGTCACTTGTCTGCTAGTAGGGTGGTCCTAGAATTTAGTATTGTAAGAGGGAATGAAAATATTATATGAGATTAAATAGCAAATAATGACTTAAATATGATATATTGAATACCATGAAAAACTATAGATAAGCATGTCATAAAATATCAAAAATATGGAATTAAATAAGGGCTCATAGGATGAAAGATAACACATCAAATTATGGAATAAAATATAAGTATGGAATGGAGCTTGTATTATGGGATTATGGGATGATATATATAAAACAAAAAATACAATAAACTAAAGCAAGTGGAACGTAATGTTACGTGAAATAAAATATGGAAATAAATATAGGATCATGGGATTCAACATGATAAATATGGCATGAAATATGGTTAAATGTCGACAACGGGAAATAACCAAATTGGGAAAAGAATTAGTTGAGAACATGTAAAACAAATATAAGAAAGAAAAATAAAGGATGTAATCTAATTAGAACTATACAGATCACTGTAATACTGTAAATAGGTGGGTGTGATTATTATTTTTTTATCACTGAAAAGAAAATTGACAATAATATTGGAAAATTAGTCCAGAACAGCATTCTATTCTTTTGGTTTAAGTTTAGAAACTGTGTTGTCAATCCACCACAATCCACTGTTTAGTGATTAACAGTTCCTATACAGTGATCTGTACAGAAATCAATACTAAGGAGTTTTTGTTGTGTTAACTGGAGTGGAACTTGGGCGCACTGGAAATTCTATTACTGAAAGCCTTTTGGTTTAATATTGTCCCTGTGAGAGTGTTTATTATTTTATTTTGCCTGTGTCACTCGTAATTGATGTTAACTAAATGCAGGAGAAAATATCAACATTTGAACTGCCTTTGTAAAAGTAAAAAAAAAAGTATTTGCAGCATACATCCTACAACCACATCTAAAGATAGTGCCTGCAAAGTAGTTACATTATGAATTTCTGTAACACCCATCTCCAGTCTGCCCTCTCTCTTACCGCAGTCTTTGATAATTCCCCATGCTTGGGAATCCTTCCCCAAGCAAAGCGAACCCTCCCTGCGATACTGGCTTAATTTCTAGCATGCTGGCATCTGAATGTAGTGATGTTAGTCACGCCGTTCCTATACTCTCCAGTTAACACTAGTAGTGTTGGCTAGGGAGTTCTGCACATGTGCTTTGGTTGCTATGTGTGAAGAGCAGAAGGACCATCTTTGGGAGGTATTCTCTGCTCTCTGTGTCAAATTATTCGGCATAGAGTCTATGCCAATGAATTGATATAGGAGAAAACATATTTTTAAATAGGGTTTTCTCACAATCTATAAATTTTCTAGCAAATCTGCTAGCACAATGTATAGAGAGAATGCATAGAAAGAATGTTTAGAGAGAATGTAATCCTCTTTAAAAAGATCACACATTGTACCTTTAATAATATGTTTGCTTATTCCTATGCTTAACAAAAATGATAAATAAAAATTTAAATAAATGTTTAAATCCACACCTCTGTATCCCACAATCGATTGCCTCCATTTTAGATCCTTGTCAATAATTTTTATAAGCTCTGTCCTGGCAGTCAACATAGAAAAAGCACACACGGAAGAGGATAAATGAAACAATATGTCTACTTTTCCTGCTCATGTCTACCTTGATTTTTCCTGTACTGGACTAGTATTTACTAAAGTTTTTACTGTAAGAACAATCAGGATGTGGAATTCTCTGCCTGAAGAGGTGGTTTTATCAGAGTCCATACAGATGTTCAAACAGCTACTGGATGCATACTTGCAAAAACAGAATATTCAAGGATATAATTTTTCAATGTAGGGTAATAACTGCTTGATCCAAGGATAAATCTGACTGCCATTCTGGGGTCAAGAAGGATTTTTTTTTTCCTAGCTTGTTGCAAAATTGTGCTTCAAACTGGGTTTTTTTGCCTTCTTTTGGATAAACAGCAAAAAAAAACAAATGTGAGGAAGGCTGAACTTGATGGACGCAAGTCTCTTTTCAGTTATGTAACTATGTATGTAAAAAGTGAATTTCAAAGAGTCGACTAACTGGAAAAAAATCTCAGCTGTTCTTTCAGGTTTAGCTACTCTGGGCTTGAATTTGAAATTCAGTTTGAATGCTCACTTTAGTAAATAATCCTCATATGAATTAAAACAAACAAACAAACAAACAGAACATCAAAGGAGAAAAAAAGAAAGACCAGGTATAGGTGATGTTCAATGTTTTATTTGGGTGTGTAGATTCCAATTTCCCTTTAACCCCTTAAGGACCAAACTTCTGGAATAAAAGGGAATGGTGACATGTCAAACATGTCATGTGTCCTTAAGGGGTTAAACTATACACTTTATAAATGTGCACTATGGCACAGACACTAAAATGGGTTTATAATCAAATAACAAATAGTTAGAAACGACCAGGGAGTTTCAAATTTTAGGCCAACCCAATTTAGTCAATTTGGAAAACTTTTCTGACTCATCTTATATCAGTTTATCTATTTTGACCTGAAAATTATAATTGATTTCTGACTAGACAAAGATTATCAAACAGCCCCGCAGAAAAAAAAAAAAAACAACAACCACAAAGAATGAAAACGAGTAAGCAACAATAAACTCAAAATCTCTAAATTAGGTTGCAGTCTATGGAAATAATGATCTAATTTAGAGATATTTTTGCCTTCCATGTTCCTTACATTTTTATATATTTATTTCTATTTCTCCTCTTATACGGCCAGTATCAGCCTCTTCAATAAAGATTTTGCTGCTCACCGCAGGTCCAATGTCAGATTTCCTTGCTAATAATGTAAACCTTTGTTGTGTCATCTCCAGTTAGTTTTCATAGTTTATTATTCCCACTGCCGGCATATACTTGCTGTTTTTTCCCTCTAAGAGAAAAGGATAAAAAAGTGATTACTTGTCTATCAGAATCTCCACTCACAGAAAGGTACAATTATCATGCTTGTTATCAGAATTTTATTTAGTCCAATCAGTCAGGTCTCACCAGGTGCAGGTTTATTTATACTGTGTTTCTCTAACAGCCGCCTTTATTTTTTGTTTTGTTGTTTCTCTCTCTCTCTCTCCGTGTTCACCTGATTTTCTTGTGCCCGAGGCTTTTTATTGATTATCTTACAATTCAAAGGATGATGGATATAAATTAGATAAAGTAAACACATTACAAAATCAAATTAATGGAGTCCTCTGGCTATGAATAAAATTGCCCACGAAGACTACAACGCTTACATCCTGGCAAATCTTCATCTTTATGTGAGGAGAAATGACAGCATTTCATTTAGAAGTAAAACAGTGTAACGGAGTGGTTTTCACCACTACAGCACATGGGAAAATTGTTAAGCAGGAGCATTGAGTCAGGGGATTTGTCAAGTGGCTTTAGCCATCTTAGTAGCAGAAAGTTAAAGGGAAACTCTGAGTACTATAATGAGTATAGTGTTCTATAGTGTCAATTAGGAATGGTTTTATTCTTTCCTTGATGTGTTGGATGCCAGCAGTCATCTGAGTGGGATTACCAGATACTTACATGCTTTCGCCGACTGGGAAGGGAGGGAGAGGAGAACCTGGGGAGCTTTAGCCAGCAGCCTCGCCGTGTTCCTTTAGCGAGGTCAGAGCATTGCCGCGGACCACGAGGGATAGCAGCAAAAGTTTTTTTTTTTTTTTTAAAGTACATATTTAATATATTTAAATTAATCTGTCTCCCCCACAGACACAGACCCTCTGAACATATTCACACAGCACCCTAACACAGACACTCACACACACACACACACATCATCCCTCATACCCCACACTCACACACAGAACCCTCACAGTACACTCACACACACACACACACACACACACAGCTCCCTCACCACGCTCACATTACCCTCACCACACTCACATTACTCTCACACACACACAGTACCCTCACGGCTCCCTCACACACACACAGCTCCCTTACCACACTCAAATTACCTTCACACACACACGGCACCCTCACACACACACACACAGCACACTCACAGCACCTTCACACACAGCATCCTCACACACAGCACACACACACAGCACCCCTTACACACACAGCACACAGCACACTCACAGCACCTTCACATACAGCACCCTCATATACACACAGCTCCCTCACCAAACTCACATTACCTTCACACACACACACAGCACCCTCACACACACACAGCACACTCACAACACCTTCACACACAGCATCCTCATACACACAGCACACACACACACACAGCACCCTCACACACAGCACACTCACAGCACCCTCACACACACACAGCACACTCACAGCACCTTCACATACAGCACCCTCATATACATACAGCTCCCTCACCAAACTCACATTACCTTCACACACACACAGCACCCTCACACACACACAGCACACTCACAGCACCTTCACACACAGCATCCTCATACACACAGCACACACACACACAGCACCCTCACACACAGCACACTCACAGCACCCTCACACACACACAGCACACTCACAGCACCTTCACATACAGCACCCTGACACAGACACACACAGCTCCCTCACAAACGCACACAGCATCCTCCCACACACACACACACACACACACACACACATACACACTCACAGCAACCTCACACACAAACACAGCACACTATCAGCACCCTCACACAAACAACACCCTCACACATACTCAGCACCCTCACACACAACACACTCACACACAGCACCCTCACACACAGCACAGCACCCACACAGCTCCCTCACACACACACAGCACCCTCGTGCACACACAGTGCCCTCACACACACAGCACAAATGCACACAGCACCCTCATCCACTCACAGCACCCATACACACACAGCACCCTATAAGCACCCTAACACACACACAGCACACTATCAGCACCCTCACAACATCTTCACAGCACACTCACATACACACACCACCATCATATACACACACACAAAGCACACACAGCACACTCACAGCACCTTCACATGCACAATATCCTCACACACACAGCACTTTTCCCACACACACTGCATCCCATACACACACCACATGCTGCACCCTTCACGCATACACATAGCACTCCCAACACACTGCACCCTTCACACACTTACAAACACACATATATATATACACACACACTACAGCACCCCTCATAAACACACACTGCACCACTACTGTCAGGATCCTATCCTGATAACCAAAGTCATGTTTCATTTTTTCTGTTTTATTTCTACAAATTCCAGTTTTCCCTAATCACTAGTCTAGTCAACAGCTTCTCTCACCTGCTTAGCATGATTACTAAATCTGCTAAAGCTATAAGAGTCCACACCCTACTAAACAAATGGCCTTTACATTGGATGAAGTTGATTTTCAACCTCACTAAACTTCTGATCCTGGCTCCTATAGAGAAAACCTGCTTGATGCTGAATAGCAGTGAACCCAACCTGATTTATCCTATCAACCTGCTTAATTTCCAATCTGCTTTTTTTACCAATAAGCTTGAGGACAAACATGATCTACAATACAATGCAGGATAGCCTCCATCTTGGCACTAGAAATGGCTGCTTAGTTTGACTAAATTTGGAGAAAAAAAAAGAGAAAAGATTTAGCATTTTGATATTAGTGATACAGTTCAGATAGGCAGCTCAACAACTGTGTCAGGTGTCTTATTTATCTGGTTAATACAAATATGGCATAACATGGAGGGTGGATGTAGCACTTTGAATGTCTTTGGTAGTATATGGAATGATAGAAACTGAGAATACAGAGACTGATAGTGTAGTATGTCTTTAGTATTTTGAGGGTAGAAGTATACAGGTACACTTACACCTTTCTGGAGCTATGATGTAGTTTCAACCTATATGCCTATGATCGCCACTTGTGGATACAGTGTCGTTTTTTAAGTGGTTAATACTTGTGTTAAAGGACCACTCTAGGCACCCAGACCACTTCAGCTTAATGAAGTGGTCTGGGTGCCAGGTCCTTCTAGGGTTAACCCATTTTTTCATAAACATAGCAGTTTCAGAGAAACTGCTATGCTTGTGAATGGGTTAAGCCTTCCCCTATTTCCTCTAGTGGCTGTCTCACTGACAGCCGCTAGAGGCGCTTGCGTGATTCTCACTGTGAAAATCACAGTGAGAGCACGCAAGCATCCATAGGAAAGCATTATGAATGCTTTCCTATGTGACCGGCTGAATGCGCGCGCAGCTCTTGCCGGGGAAGAGAAGAGGAGGATCGGAGGAGGAGAGCTCTCCGCCCACCGCTGGAAAAAGGTAAGTTTTTACCCCTTTCCCCTTTCCAGAGCCGGGCGGGAGGGGGACCCTGAGGGTGGGGGCACCCTCAGGGCACTCTAGTGCCAGGAAAACGAGTATGTTTTCCTGGCACTAGAGTGGTCCTTTAAGAAGGAAGGTCTCATGGATAGTAATGTACCGAACTGTTCGCCGGCGAATAGTTCCCGGCGAACATAGCATGTTCGCGTCCGCCACCGCGGGCGAACACATGCGGTGTTCGGTCCGCCCCCTATTCGTCATCATTGAGTAAACTTTGACCCTGTACCTCACAGTCAGCAGACACATTACAGCCAATCAACAGCACACCCTCCCTAGCAGACCCTTCCACCTACTGGACAGCATCCATTTTAGATTAATTCGGAAGCTGCAACCATTTTTTATTTTTTTTTCAATTTATTATTTTTTTTTTTAGTGCATATAAATGTTACAAGTAGATACTACCCCCAGACACTCTGTGTTACTGCAGATACTCCCTCCAGACACCCTGTGTTACTGCAGATACTCCCCCCAGACACTCTGTGTTACTGCAGATACTCCCTCCAGACACTGACACAGAGCAGAATAGGGACTGTTCCCCCTACATAGGGTCACTTGGCAGATATGGATTGACACCTATCCTAAGGATCCCTGATAAACACTGACACGGAGCCCTCCATGGATGAAGATGGATTAATTTTTTTTTGTGCTCGGGTTTTTTATTTTATTTTTAAGTTCAACGGGTATGATGGCTTTTTATTTGCCCTTTTTTGGGGCTAAAAAAATGAAGATTTTAGAAGAAGAAGACGTTGAATAGTAAGTTGAATTTTACTTTACAGGGTAGTAATTTTATTCCCCCTTCACTATTTTTTAGGGTGAGGGGGGTAGGTAGGGGCTTTTTTATTTGGTTGTGTGACTAGGGGCTTGGGGACACACACTGCATACACACTATACACACACTGCACACACTATACACACACTACACACAATATACACACACACTGTACACACTATACACACACTGTACACACTATGCACACACACACACACACTACACACACTGCATACACACACTACACACACTGCATACACACTGCACACACTATACACACTGCACACACTATACACACACTGCACACTCTATACACACACTATACACACACTGCATACAGGGCCGGATTAACATAGGGGCTGATGGAGCTGCAGCTCCAGGCCCAGGCCCATGGAATAGGCCCATTTAAAAAAAAAAAAAAATTTTTTTTTTTTACATTTTTTTTTTTTACACACACTTCTCTTAGGTTTGCCACCTGACTGGTATTTTACTAGCACAGCCGGTATTTAAGGCTGCCTGGACGTGCTGGTATTGCAGTAATACCGGCAATACAAATGCAGGTATTTTTCTCAGAATAAAAGGAGATTACTCTGCAATACCAGCACCAACCAGTAGGGGTCACTGTCTGTGGAGAGAGGCAGAGACAGGAAGTTACAGCATATCCCTCCCTGCCTATCTATACTACTCACTGATCCGTGGGGGAGCAGATACACAGCACAGACAGCAGCTATACAGCTCAGGTAAGTGAGGGATGGGGGGAAGGCAGCAGGGGCACATGGGGACACAGACACTGGGAGACCTGGGAACACTAATACACTTGGGGACACTGGAAAACATGGAGACACTGAGACACTTGAAAATATGGGGACACTGAGACACTAGGGGACACTGAGACACTAGGGGACATATGGGGACACAGACACTAGAGGACACAGACACTAGGGGACACTGAGACACTAGGACACATGGGTACACAGACACTGGGAGACCTGGGAACACTGAGACACTTGGGGACACTGTAAAACATGGACACTGAGACACTGGGACATATAGGGACGCTGTGAGACATAGGGACGTTGGGAGACACTATGTCCCCATGTCTCCCAGTGTCTCCATGTCCCCCAACCAGTGTCCTTAGTGTGCCCAAGTCTCCCAGTGTCTGTGTCCCATGTCTCTCAGTGTGCCTAGTGTCCCCATGTCTCCCAGTGTCCCTATATGTCCCAGTGTCCCCATGTCTATGTCCACAACTTTACCCATGTCTCCCAGTGTCCCCAAGTGTCTGTCTCCCAGCCAGTGTCCCCTAGTCTCCCAGTGTCTCTGTGTTCCCATGTCTCTGTGTCCCTAGTGTCTTAGTGTCCTCAAATGTTTTAGTGTCCCCATGTCTCCCAGTGTCTGTGTCCCTAGTGTCTCAGTGTCCCCATTTCACCCAGTTTCCCTAAATGTCTCAGTGTCCCCATGTCTCACTGTGTCCCCAGTATCCTAGTGACATGGGGACACACTGAGACATTGGGACACTGGGAGAAATGGGGAAACTGAGACACTGGGAGACTAGGGGCTGGGCGACATGGGGACACTGACACTGTGATACATAGGGACACTGAGACACTGGGTGACGTGCGAGACTGAGACACTGGGAGACAGGGAGACACTGGGAGCAATCCATCTATACAGCAGAATCAAACTGTGAGTAGTTTGTTGGTGATTTTACAGAATTTTCTCTGATGTCACTCCTTGTGATTTACATCATGCGATGTCACGCATAACTAATTATACAAATGATTAAGGCTGGTATTTTTTTCCAACAAAGGTGGCAACCTTAACTACTCTTCACATACTCTTGCTTAAAGGAGCAGTATAGGGTCAGGAACAAAACAGAAGGAAATGGGTGCTGAAGGGTCTCAAATAAAAACAAGCTCTGAGACCCCCAGCATCCCCTGGATATAAGTATAGCCTAAATGGACAAATACAAAGTATATGAATGCTAATGGCTATAGTGCCCAAAACAGAGAGGGAAGTATTACAACCCCAATAAATAAAGTATATACACAAAATCTAATCCCTACTAAATGGCAAGGCTGGAGTACGGTACATATGCACTAACATCAAAGTGCAGAGGCATAAAGAGGATACCAAAAATTGAAAAAATAAAAAATCCTTTAATGAAGAATAATAAATGAGAGTATCCATACCCCAAATGACCCTACAGCCATGCAGTCCTCAAATGCATATAGATGTTGCATACAAAAAGCTGGAACTTCAACCTAGACCTCTGTTGTATAGTATAGGACCCCAGCCCCCCTTCCGGTATACAGGAGTCTAAATAGAGAGACTCAAAGAATATACCTGTACACCAGGGGTCCTATAATGCAAAGAGGAGATAAAGCAGTACAGGGAGAGAGAAATGTATAAGAGAGTTAGAAATCAGTGACAAATGCACTGATAGTAAAATTATAAAGCCTCTCTCCCTGGTAATCTAGCTAGACAGACATAGTAGGGAAAAAAAAGGAAAACGAATAAATCAAAAAAAGTGGTTCAGAGCATCATCAAGGTGCTCCACACCCAAAGTGTCTAATAGGTGCCCATGTGAAGACAGCAAAGTGATATTAGCAAAACGCCCGACGCGCGTTTCGGTGCTTAGGTACGGCACCTTCGTCAGGGACTAACTGAATGAGGTAACTGACCTCCCTTAAGTATGTAAGACGCCAGGAGTACTCAGGCTTCTGTATCCAATCACAAGAGTGCTCGAAGAACTACCTCAGGTGCTGCAATGTTACCTCAATAGGATTGGGTAATAGAGGGAATCCATGTCAGGTGGGTATATCACATGACCGCTATTTCGCCGAAGCGGATTGGTTTCCTAATGGGGCTATCGGATTGGGTATCTCCCACGTGGGGCCCGTCCAATGGGCGTGTAGTGAATGCAACGATGACACGCCCCCTGGGTGGATACACAGTAAAGCCGTTCCTACCTGGTTCGTGGCAATGATACCGGGTAGGAGTAACCCCTAAGTCTCTCAGCCAACTGTATAGTAAAGGATAAATATGGCAACTATTATCGTAAACCTATGTGCACACCGACACCTAAAAGGGTTCGATGTGAATGTATTCTTCCCCAGTGAGTGGTATCATCCAGGGTGATAATAGCTCCTATACCTCTCAGGCAGCCATACAGTGAGGACTAGAACCGGCATCAGATCACACACCTATATGTGAAGGGTCGCCCAGTACCCTTCCCCAAATGGGAATAGTAATTGGATACATACAGGGTATTTATAACCCCTATGACTCTCAGGCATCCATCCAATACACAAATAATAATAAATAGATGATAAGAACGGCATCTAATCGCACGTATAGATGTGCAAATCACCCAATGTCGAGTCCAGTGGGAGAATAGTAGTAGCTCTATCTTACCCTGGATCCCCGGACTAAGCCAACCTCTAGTGGGGCATTGGATATATCCCATTGACATAAAAGGCAGTGAGGCACATTCCAAATCAAATGCCAATGGATACCAAAGATGTTTTGATCGGCTTAGATGTATTTAGAGAAATGATAGCCTATTAAAGGGTATACTTACATAACCAAACAGCTGAGGTATATAGGTGGAGGGTATCCTGGCACTACGGTATACCAAGGTACGAGTTAGGGGCAAGGCCATCAGCGTTAAAGTAATAGAGAATCCAAAAGTGCTATACAGACATCTAAGAGTGAATGAAGCGCGTTTAAAAAAAATTTCACATATTTACAAATTTACAAAAGGGACTATACGTTTCAATCTGAGATAAAGGATGTGTATGAGAAACCCTCATTGAGACCAAGGGGTGAGAGTGTCTTGAGTTTATAGATCCAAAATCTCTCTTTGTAAGAGTTTTTTGTCAAGGTCACCACCCCTTGGTCCCAGTGTAGCCTTTTCCAAACCACAGAACCTGATCCCATCTGGAGACCCCCTGTGGTGTAATTTGAGATGTTTTGAGACTGGTGTATCTGTCAGTCTCCTTGGGTTCACTGAATTCATGTGTTCCCTTATTCTCAATTTAAACATCCGGGAGGTTTTACCAACATAGAGTTTTTTACATGAGCATGTAAGTAGATAGACTACGCCTTTCGTTTGGCAGTTAAAGAAGTTTTTAACCTTAAACTCCTGGGAATAGGAAGAATCTGTGAAGGTTTTTGATGGGCGACGTATAAAATGACAAGCCTTACATCTACCACACTGGTATGTGCCTACCACTGGAGATTTTAACCAGGTGGAGCTTTGAGGGGTGTTCTTAAGATGACTGGGGACTAATAGATCCTTCAGATTAAGTCCCCTTCTGGCAGTGACCGATGCATGGGGAGTGATAACTTTATGTACATGGGGATCCTGATGCAACAGGGGCCAGAATCTTTCCAAGATCTTAAGCATTTGGTTCCAGCCGGCATCATAGTTCCCAATGCATCTAATCACATCCTGTGGTGATTTACGATTAGTGTCCTCTGAGAGTAGGTCCTTACGATCTACAAGTAATGCACGTTTATATGCATACTTGATGCATCGATTCGGGTACCCTTTCTGTTTGAACTGACTCCGAAGGGTCTTAGCCTTCAGTTTGAAATCCTCCAAGTTGGAGCAGTTCCGTCGGAGCCGTAGGTATTGACCTATAGGTATACCTTTTTTAAGGGGTGGGGGGTGGTAACTCTCCCAGTTAAGCGGATTATTGGTTGCTGTCGGTTTTCGGAATAACGTGGATTTGAGGTATCCATCCACTGTCAATGTGATGGTAATATCCAAAAAAATAATTTTATTCCCCCCCACTTCACTTGTTAATTTCAAGTTAATGTAATTTACATTCAAAGTCGTCACAAATTCATGGAAAAGGTCAATGGTGTCCGTCCAGATCAGCAGGACGTCATCAATGTATCTCTTCCAGACTTTGATGTGTTTGGTATACTTTTGCATGTGCGCATTAAACACCATGGTTCTCTCCCACCATCCTAGATAGAGATTGGCATATGAGGGGGCACATGCCGTCCCCATAGCCGTCCCTCTTAGCTGATGGTAGAATTTACCCTGGAACATGAAAAAATTATGAGTCAAGATGAATTGCATTAGATCATGTACCAGGCGATTATGTGGGGGAGAGGCCCCAGGTTGTTCATCCAAGAACGCCTGCATATGCTTAAGACCTACTCTGTGTGGAATAGAGCTATATAGGCTCTCGACGTCAAGGCTACACAAGATAGCAACCCCCGTGATCTTAATTTCCCCAATAATATTCAAAGTGTGCTTGGTATCTCTCAGGTAGGATGGAAAAGCAATGACCAGTTTTCGTAGAATCTGGTCTACATAAAGGCTAGTGTTCTGGGTGAGGTTCCCCCTGCCCGAGACAATTGGCCTCCCACTTAAATCAGGTTTTTGTTTGTGTATTTTTGGGAGAGCGTAAAATGTCGCTGTTGTAGGTTTTTTTGTCAGAATGAAGTTAAATTCATCTTTAGAAATTAAAGATGAAATTAAGGCCGTATCAAGAATGCTTTTGAGTTCTGCTAAATACTTCCTAGTAGGATCACAGGGGAGTATTTCATACGTATCTTTGTCCTGTATGAGGTTATGTACCATTGACACATAATCCGTTTTATTCAGGATCACCGTGTTGCCCCCTTTATCTGACGGTTTAAAGATCACCTTGTCCAATGTTTGCAGATGTTTAAGTGAAATCTGTTCCTGTAGGGTGATATTGCTAGCAGGTTGGACTTGGAGTTCTTTAAACTTCACTTTGTCTATTTCCCCACATGTCAGCTCAACAAATAGATCAATATATTTGAATTCCGCTAGATGTGGGGTAAAAAGACTTTTCCTCCTCAGTTGGCTAAATGGGGGTTGTGAGTTTGTTAGTATGTCATTACAGGAGAGTAGATCAACCAGAGTATCTAAAAGGTCCATATCCGAGGCTTGGAGGCCCAGGTTTTTGGCTCTTTTTTCATCGCGAAGGCGGTGAAATTTATGTAGAGCCAATTTCCTCGCAAAGAGGTGTATATCCTTCGTCCAGTTAAATTTATCGAATTTAGATACTGGAACGAAGGATAAACCCCGTTGTAAGAGTTGTAATTCAGGATTAGTTGGTATATACGAGGAAAGGTTGATAATCTGGTTTGCTATGGGAGTCTTGGTTAGTATCGTTTCCTTCTGAACCTTTGAGAAGGTCTGCCCCGCCCCCGTCTTTGGGAAATCGTGTTGTCCTCCATGTACGGGTTCCCTAAAAAAGTCACCCCCCTTTTAAGGATGCTTCTGGTGTTGTATTCATGGGGTGCCTGTGTACTTCCCTTACTAGACTCAGAATCGGAACCACTTGTTTCGTATTCTGAAGTCGAGATCGGTTCAGAAAAACTCCTCCTTTTTTTATTATTTCTCCTATATACATTCCCATTTTTGAAATCCTGATTGTCCCTCAGAAATTTAGAATGTTTGCGAATCTTTATATTTTGTTGGTATTTATCAAGGTTGTTTTTAAGTTTCGTTTCTAAGAGTTCAAAGTTGGATTCGTTCTTAAATTTTTGTTCATCTACCTCTTTATTGATAGTTATCAATCTTTTCGATTCAAATTTACAAAGAATTTCCATAAATCTGTTTGAGCAAATACCCGCTGCCTCCTCCCACTCTTTAATAAACTCTTCTTCCTCAATATGTGATGCTGGGATATTCTGTACCCTCAGGCCCCTTGGTACACAGGATAGCGTGGTCAGACTGGTCAGTCCCGGCTGGGTCTAGGTTTTCAGTCTGTACCTCGCTACCTGTCTCCTGTTCTTTCCTTGTAGAGTCAGGAACACAATCATGTATTTCTGACCCTATTATGTTAAAACCACCACCCTGGCCCCTTCTTCCCTCCCTAAATATAGTAAAATCTTACTTGTATTCAAGTCTGCAGCTGCTGGCTCTGCCTCTGAACTGACTGTCTGCTGACATCATCAGAAGTGGTGGTCTGAACAAATTACAATACTTCCCCATAGGATTGTCTGAGACTGTCAACTAGGCAGATCAGGGGCAGAGACAGCACAAGTCCAACATAGCCCTGGCCAATCAGCATCTCCTCATAAAGATAAATTTAATCAATGCATCTCTATGAGGAAAGTTCAGTGTCTGCATGCAGAGGGTGGAGACACTGAATGGCAGTGCTGCACACTAGGCAGTACTGCCCCAGGAAGAACCTCTAGCAGCCATCTAAGGAGCGGCTAAAGGAGTTATTTTCTCTGAAAAGACATTGTTTACTGCAGAAAGCCTGAATGGAATGATTCTACTTACCAGAACAAATACAATAAGCTGTAGTTGTTCTGGTGACTATAGTGTCCCTTTAAGTTTGGAAGCTTAAGAGGGATGTATGGGAACAAACTTGTGTGGACTGGCTGACAATAAAATTAGTTTAGGTAATGCAGACGTTGGTCTCTCTAACACTGTGGCATGTTTCTTCTATACTCACTACATACACCTTTTCTCTGTCTCAGACTATATACCAGGAACTTCTGCCTGCTAGTAAGAAGGTAAGGAGACAAGTGGACCAGCGAGTGCTAGGGTAAAGTCCTTAGAAAGCATGGAGTAAGTGCATCATTAGACGCATTTATGTCAAGCTCAGGGTGCTGCCTGCATAGTATGCCCTTAGTTGGACAGCCTGAAGGATTGGCAGGCAGCCTGACATGCATTCATGCCAGGCTGACCTTCCAATTCTTTGGACAAACATTCCCTCTTTTTGGGCATGTTCACTCCCTTTTGGCAGGTCTGGTAACATGATTTGCACCAGTGGCACACCCTTTTACCCTGCCCATTGACTTCCTGCTTCACTGGACACTGCTGTTAGGGGTTATGGATTTACTTGAAAGATGAAAGCATAAGTTAGAGAGAGATTAGCATAGAGTATGTGTTTTATTTTGCATCCTATGAGTTTCCCTCTAGCACCATCTCCATCAGATACATGACGCTTGGGAGGTATGACTGTTTTAGTGTTTGTGGTCGATAAGATTCCGTAATTAGGCCCATCATAATTGTCAGCACCAGGCCCACTGTGCTCTTAATCCGGCCCTGACTGCATACACTATACACACTCTACACACACTGCATACACACTGCACACATTGCATACACTATACACACACTGCACTAACTATACACACACTGCACACACTATACACACACTGCATACACTATACACACACTGCATACACACTATACACACACTGCATACACACTATACACACACTGCACACACTATACACACTATACACACACTACACACACTGCACACACACACTGTACACACTATGCACACACTGCATACACTATGCACACACTATACACACACACGACATACACACTGCACACACTGCACACACTGCACACATTATACACACACTACACACACTATACACACAATATACACACACACTGCACTATGCACACACTGCACACACTGCATACACTATGCACACACTATACACACACACTACACACACTGCATACACACACTATACACACTCTATACACACACTGCACACACTATACACACTATACACACACACTATACACACTCACTATACACACAATATACACACACTGTACACACTATACACACTCACTATACACACAATATACACACACTTTACACACTATACACACACTGCATAAATATACATTTAAACAAAAATTGCAGCTGTTTTTTACATTTCAAAGTTGGGGAGGGGGGTGCCAAATAAAGGATCCGCCCCGGGTGCCAAATGCTCCAGGTACGCCCCTGTATAGAGGGGAGCCATGTTACTCTGTATATAGAGAGGAGCCATGTTTACACTGTATATAGAGGGGAGCCATGTTACTCTGTATATAGAGGGGAGCCATGTTACACTATATACAGTGGAAACATGGCTCCCTCTATATACAGAGTAACATGGCTCCCTCTATATACAGAGGGGAGCCATGTTTACACGGTATATAGAGGGAAGCCATGTTATTCTGTATATAGAGGGAGCCATGTTTACACGGTATATAGAGGGAAGCCATGTTACTCTGCATATACATTCACAGGTATAGCATAGAGTTTAATTTGTCTAAATGTTCAGAATAGCCCTGCATATCTCCCATATGAGAATACATTACACTACGCTACAAAAAGCATTGAAGACAAGCAGTACGGAGAAGGAGATATTTGCACATTATTATTGCTTCAATATCACCATCTTTCTATGACTGTCCTGTATCTTTATATCCAAACATGTCATCGATGGTCATATTCTTACCAAAAATATAATGTTTCCCTAAATTACATATTGCAAGCTTTTTAATGTTTCTAACTGGAGGTAAATATTACTCAGAAGGACTAGTATTACTGCTGTGCTATTTATTACTGGAAATGGGAAGCATTTCTCATGTACCTCCGAATCAGTATTCAAATACAGTGAACTCCACGATTACAAAAACGTTAGCTGATAAAGACTAAAACTATACATGAAAAAAATGCTTTTTAATTCTAAAACAACCAAAATAACAAAAAAAATGGAATGTGACCTTGATGTGACTCAAATACCAAGTTTTGCTATATTTTTTATGTGGGTTTTAGCAGGGCTTACTAAAACATGTATTAAAATTAGTTCACCAAAAGGCAATAAAAGTGGTATTAACCCAAAGGCCATAGTCATATTGAGGTAATAAAATAGCATCCAGTGACACAAGTGATCTGAGGCCAGTTTACTGTAGGATTAAGTAAGCTTGGGGAATAAAAAAAGCAAGGAGTATCCACTCTGTATTGAAATGCTTGATTGTGTTTTTTGTGTTTTTTATTTTATTTTTTTAAATTTATTTTTCTTTGTACAGCATAGCAAAAAAGAAATTATTTGAAATAACGCAGCCAGAGTACAATGTAAGTTCTATTTTGATGTACAGTGAGATATCATGTTGACAAAGATAAAGACAGAGGTTAACCGGCACAAAGGTATAGATGATTGACATGAGTAGGGTACATAATATATTACCTACACATCGGTAAACACAGGGAATTACAATTGAGTAGTAAGTGTAAGAATAAATGACTGCACTGTTTATGTATATATGTACTTCAAAGTCTCAAATACAAGAACCGATTAAAAAAAAAAAAAAAAATAAGGGAAACAAGACGTACTTGGCGATATGTTACTATCAATTCTGCATTACGAGATAGATTAGTAAGCATAAAGGATTGTACTCAGTGGCTTAGCGAGAACGGAACACTAGCGCAGCTATCAGATGACATTATTGCAATTCTGCATGTAACGGGAGGACTAATTTAAACATGTACATGTAGCTTTGCACTCTATTGATCACTACTGCTTTTATGCAGGAGAGAATTAAACAAACAAAAAAATAATAACATTGGTGTTACTCTAAGGGGTGGGCCAGTAACCCAGGCAAACTGAGGCAAATAACAAGTACTTGTGGAGAGGTAAAATGTAAACTGAAACTTCTGTGGCTCACACCACACGCACTAACACAGATGCACATAATTCATCCAATACTTGTGCTTGCCCTCCGGACCCCACAGCTAGACAAAGTCCCCAGTGATCCAGCACTGCCCACCAGGCCTGGGTCTTATGAGGAGCCCATATGTGGTTCCCACTGTTCATGGCATGTCCCAGGAAGTTTTAGATGTCACTTGGTGTTGATGGTGCATTCGGCGGCATCTTGCTGCCTAATATATTCCACCCCTTCACAGGTGCCATTGTAACAATATAAACATGTTATTCACTTTACCTGTTAGTGGTTTTAATGTGGTTGCTGATCAGTATATGTTCACATGTATGTTTTTATGTTTTTGTTTTCTAATAGTTTTTAAATGGGTAGCATTACATGGCTTTTGTCTCTCGCCTCCATCCTTAGAAAGAGTTTAAATACAAGTGCCCTAATCAGATGCATATGGCACTTATATTGATGCACCACCTATATTAATAGCCAGTCTTGATGTTTTTCTTGTCTTTCTCTGCAGTGCTCTTAAGGACATCATTTATTTTTCTTCACTAAACACAATGAGAAAGATACTTCAAATAATGCAGAAGTTTGCAAGTCCCAATGTAACGCGTCTTGTTTACAATGGAAACACATTAAGTAGCTGTAAACCTGGATTAGCAGATACAAGCTCAGTAATACCCTAGCGAAGAATCTTAATTACTGATCATATCACACCAACACTAATTTGTCATCTCTATTATCTCCTAAATAACGTGATAATCAAAATACGACCATGTGATTAAATGCAAGACGCAAAATAAATAAAACCACTATCTTTTAGAACCGGTAGAAATTGTGTGATTTATTTTATCTTTTTGTTTGCTTTATAATATAAAACAAGGTCTCGATACGGGATTTTCTATCCTTCGCTTCCCTCGTTTGTCTGTAGCCATGATATAATATTGATAATAATAAATTAGATTATATTTAAAAATTTCGACCAACTGAGGCTATTTTGTAATGCTCCAGAAAGGAATTCAGGCTTAAATTTGTATCGTTTTTTTTATAGGCGACAAAACAGTGGAATGACACCTGATCCTTTCTCCCATTATGCCTGGTTATCAAATCAAATAAACAGGAGTTATAGGTCATTATAGTGGTCTATGCTTGTGATGTGTCATAAAAGATTTTGTCTACAACAGTTAGAATGACTACACCTGCTAAGAGGCCATCAATTGGTCTAGTTCAGTTAAAATGCTATATATGTCCTATCCCTGCCAAAAACAGCATAAGCATATTGGAAGTTGAAGTACATAGCAGTGTGTGTGCCCATTCCTGCCAAGTGATTGGCAGAAGGGCAAGTTCTATAGTCTATCGGAGATTAGTTTGTCATTCACTGCCAAGAGTCTTCTTTAGCTCAATCCACACTAAAAGGTGGCAGTGAATAATGGGAGTTTTAATATATAGGAGCTGGTATTCAAGAACTCGATTCTCTCTTTGTTTTGTAAGTTAGGATATGGTGGAATTTAAGGAAATAATTATATTAACAAATGTAGAAAACAAATGAGAGCAGCAAGTCTGTTACAGAGCGCTGAAATTTGCAATCATGAACAGAATGACAAAATCAATCATATCTATAATGAGCTGTTGACTGCACATAACTAGATCATTTGCATATGGATGACCTCATTTTACAATGCCCGCCACTAATTTTACCAACGCCTTAGTTCCACCACGAAGTTAAATTGTTTAAATATTGTGAGGTGACAAAGTCACTACTGCAGATGGCAGTGGTGCGGAGGCGGAAGAATTTCTGTTAATTTGCTACCAATAATCGTTAAGTCACACATGTTGAGAAAATTACTGTCATTAATTACTGAACACAGGAATTTTCATTAATCCTTTATGAGAGGTGTGCAGAGAGGTTGAAGGTGGTTATGTGTAAGAATGTGCTTTATTAATTCTTGTGTCAAGTATATAGTTTTACAAAAACAATATCCATAATTTAAATGCATTGTAAGCTTTCGAAATAAAATGTTTATTGTTTTTACAAAACCTTTGAACAACTGCTTGGTAAAGATCACTGTAATGACAAGACATTTGAGAGGAAGGGATACACTACGTGCTCATCTGATGATCATTAGTGTAAGTGAACGTGACAACTCAAAGGGAACAATCAAACTTAACATTAATCAATAAAATCTAAAAAAAAATCTATAATGGATTTGCAGTTATTAAACTCTTTATAATAACAGATTTACAATGTATCTGCTGTGGACACCTACCTTACTACATGGGGCCTCTGGTCTATGTACTTGTAGCATGTGCAGTGCATCAGTTTAGCACAAGTACGTAAATTGGATTATATGAAAAAATATGAATGCATCAGCATTAATCTGTACCCATGTGGGATGGATGGAAGACTAAGGGCAGGGAGGTGTATGTCATCAAGGTAACCAACATTGCAAACAGTCCAGACTGCTTCTCTGACCCTGCTGGAAAGAGGGGAAGATGCTAAAGAGAAATGAATGAGAAATTATATAATTGAATAGATGTTAATTAATTACAATGTGGATTCAATAAGAAGTAAATGTCTTTGACGTTCCTCTTAGATCTCTTATAAGCTTCTTATTTCTTTATCGACTAAGTATCCACAAAATATCCTCTATTATTTTCATATGGAAAATACCAATGTACCCCTGTACTGCACAGTTCTTCCAACAATATAATAAAATTACCCACTATTCCTTAGTAGCCATCTAGTAAGTTCTCCACTACCCCTCTGCACCTCTCTATGCTGTCTCTCTCTATTCTACTAAGTATAGAATAGAGACCGCTTCTGTTCCACTCTTACCCACCAACATAATCTGTTTCTTCATTCTAGTTGTAGTCCTCATTTGTTTTACTTGTCCCCAAACTGTGACCTTTTCTGTGATGATTCCCATCCATTTCTGACATATAGTACCCTGCTCCATTTGACTAAATGGGGCTGGTAGAAATATTATATGCACATAATGACTGTATTTATTAATTTATTTATTTTTATCTGAGTATCGTTGCATAGAATGTTTGGTCACATTTATTATTGTCCACATTGTAAAAGGAAGGGTCGCTATTCTACAAGTTCAATTGTTATTATAGTGTAGATACAGAGAAGGTGATAATAAATCATATAGGCAATAATTTAGTTTTTTTTCTAATTTAGAATAATGTGACTCTCAACTGTGAAGCCCCCCACCCCCTCCCCTTCCCAGCTGTCACTGGACTTCAATTCCCTTCTCTGTGCTTTGGAAACAATCCGAAACATACAGCCATACAATATAATTGGCATGTCATCAAAATTTAGGAAGAATATTTGTACACTTTTGGAAATGAGTATTCAAATAGTATGCTTTATATAATTAACAATTTTATGCACTTTTTTCTAGATATGCCAATCACAGACTGTTCACTCCTTGCTTAGACCACTTGAACAAAAATTAATAAAATCTCTTAAAACATCAATACAAAAATGTTGCTTGAAATGTGCACTGACATTTAAATTTCAACTAGCTCATCTCTGATGGACTGAATGCACTTTTTTTTTTTCTTAGAGGAACTGTTAGAGAGATTGATGCAACTATCTTTCTTAGCTTCACCCTTTAAAAATAGGCACACACCAGGAAACATATACCAGAAGAGTGTATTGTTAAATTTATATTATAGATTTCAGTAGAATTTATTAAGAAACATTTTATTATTTTTTTAACACGATAATTAATAAAGTACATCCTTAAACATATTCATCTATGTCCTCTACATGCCTCTCTGAAATATTAATGGAAATTTCGGTATTAAGTTATTAATGACAGTAATTTTCTTAACAGAAGCCCGAGGTGCGTGACAACTTCATGGTCTCTATCTTCCTGTATGAAGAAAAAATGAAGTGCACTAGGTGTCTCGTGCCACTCATTCTAGATGAGTTATTATGGATATAGAGTTACAGCAACTCTCCCACCAACCCTTCTCTGCCAGGAAAGAGGTTTGTATCAACAGCAGGTACCTTCTGCCACCATAACAGATGTTTCTTACATGCCTGTTCTCTGAGGAGGAAAGGGCACTGAAAGTTTAAAAAATGTATGCGTGTGTTTCCTAGGCACTACATGCACTATTATTCATGGTGCCTGTTAAAATATCACTTTTTGGATAAAGAAAAAGATTATGATCTTGGGTGCAGGACAGGCATGGCCAGGGTGGGTTCAGATGTGACTTTATGAGGTGACCACAGAAAAGTATAAATTTGAAGAGGAGAGTATAATGTCATATAAATTTGTCATATAGATGTCATATATATTTAATTAATATAGTGCAGATATATGATATGCATTGTGACTATATACATCAAGGCATTATCACTTTGACATTTTGCACATACATAGAATAACTACTTAGCTGCCTAAAGTGTAACTTCACCTTTTGCAGCATCATTAACCAGTGTTCTAGGTTGGCTAATGTCAATTCTGTGCCAAATTGACATCTAATGCCAGCACAAAAAAAAAAAAAGAAATGCTAAAACTGGTCTCTTTTCCATCGCCGAGTCGGCTCCTCCTTGGCACCCCTGTGCTACCCTCAGTCCATCCTACCTGACCTCCCTCCCCTTCCGGTGAGGGAAAAGCTTGGATTTTGCGATGGAACAGAGGTGAGTTTTAGCGTTTAATTTTATTTTTATTTGGGGGGCTGCAGATCACCTCAGAAAGGATTACTCTAACCTAAACCAGAGTTTTATTTGAAAACACTTTAACTGAGCACTATAGTATCAGGGACTTAAAGGAACACTATAGGGTCAGGAAACCACAATCTTGCCCCAGCCCTCTCTTATCTCCCTAAATAAAGTAATATCTTACTTGTAGTAAAGTCTGCAGCTGCTGCATCTGTCCGTGACCTGCCTGCTGAAGGCTGACATCATCAGAAGTGTTGGTCTGAGCGAAGCACGATACTTTCCATTAGGATTTACTGAGAATGTAAATGAGGCAGATCAGGGGCAGAGCCAGCACAAGTCAGACACAGCCCTGGTCAATCAGCATCTACCCATAGGGATGTATTGAATCAATGCATCTCTATGAGGAGAGTTCAGTGTATCCATGCAGAGGATGGAGACACTGATTGGCAGTGTGGCACAGTGTGCAGCACTGTCCCAGGAAGCACCTCTAGCAACCATCTGAGGAGTGGCCAGTGGAGTTATCACTAGGCTGTAATGTAAACAATGCCCTTTCTCTGAAAATACAGTGTTTACTGCAAAGAGCCTGAAGGGAATGATTCTACTCACCAGAAAAAAAAAAAAAAACAAGCTGTAATCGTTCTCTCGCTTTAGGGCCAAAATAGCCAAACTGTAAACAGAATTGACTTGGCGCATTTTTCAAATTTTCTTTTTTAGTCTATGTTTGATACTCACTTTGAATTTGCTTTAAATTCCATGCAATTCTCACTTTAGTAAATAGGCTTATTATTAGCAGAATAACGCTAGTATAGGTGGAACTTAAACGTTAGGGCCACCAGGTTTTTCACAAATGTTTGTGACTGCTTTAGTTATAAAAGGAAATGAAAAATTAACTTAAAGCCAGTTATAACAAAACCAAAACATTTTTGATTCCAAAGAGCTATACTGATACCGGAGAAACTGACGGAAGCCAAGCACAGAGAGATGGACACAGGTTTCTTCAGGAAGGAAGAGATTCTTTATTGGATCACCGATCGGGACTCAGAGGGACTAATGTCACCAAAATACAGCAAGTTCTGAGCCCCGGACAATAGTGCAGGCTCCTTATATAGGCATATAACTCCTCCCATATTAAGCTCCACCCGCACATTCTCTTAACCAATCAACCCAAATAAGAATTAACTTCCTGTTTGACCGCATGGCTTGTCCAGCACAATGGAGGAGGGGAATACTACATCCTGTATTCTCGCACATGCTCCGTACACTACTGATCGTATCTTGCCTCGTGCAACCAACTGATCGATACGTCAGCATATGCACGTACACATGCCACGTGGTAATCTCGGCCTACTAAATTTATTTTTACCGAGATTCCACCACATTCCCCCCTTTGATGCCTCTTGATATTTTACAATTACTTGAGGCATCACATAACCTTGGTTTGCTTACACCGCAAGTTACCTTGAACCAGACCAGACTTATCTTATGATGTGAATCTTCAACATTCATCTTCTTGCATTGGTTCTCCCTGATCTAGAGCCTTATATTTATATATCGCCATTATCTGTGCAGCAGCCTTCCTCTCTGCTATACTTCCTATCAGGCTTTGCACAGACCTAACTACTAGGGGTATAAGACACGGTAGGAGTAGACACAACAGTAAAATCAGTAGGACTCCACCTACCACTGCCTTAAGCCCTCCAAACCACTCATACCAGCTACCAAACCAACTACTTGGATTGTACCCTTTCCATACCTGAGTAGGCACATGCGCTAGTTTAACCATATGGCTAGTAAGCTCAGCTATTGCTTGCCCTTCGTCGTCTATTTGAAGACAGCAATTGCTTAGGTTAAACTTCCCACATACACCTCCCTCTACTGCCAAAAGGTAATCCAAGGCTAATCTATTTTGGTAGACTGCTGTCCTCATCCTGGTGTTATGCTTCGCTAGAAGATTGAGCGCCTGTGATGTTTCATTAGTGATAATCTCAACCACCGCCTGTAACCTTATAATACGGTTGAGCATATAAATAGGGGTTCTATAACCAAAGGTACCATCCTCAGCCCACGTGGCTGGCCCATAATAATCTATAATACGCTGGGGAGGCCATTCATCATCTTCCCAGGCGCCTATCTCTATGGGTCCCCTTTTCTTCCTATGATTCACATCATACACTTTAACACCTAAAGTCTCACCTGTTTCAATCGGTAACAAGAAGAAGGATGGTTTGAGCATACCCAACACACATGCCCCTTCCCAGTCCTGTGGCAGCTCCGAATAGGCTTTCTTACCACAGATCCAGTACAAATTGGCTGGGGCTCTCCAGGTAGATGTGATGGATAGATCAAACCACACATCCTTTAAATTGGCGTATCTAGCAAACGGGTTAGATGGTTCTGAGACATTTGAAGCCGAGCACCAAGTTGTATTCTTTGTATCATCATCATAAGCTTTTTGCCCTAGACAAGTTAATTCTCCTACAGAAGTATTATACATTATTCCTTTCCTTGCTATGCAAACATAACCTATGATGGAGGTCTTTAATCTCCACTCAGATTTACCTCTAACACTCATATGATAATCGGCTTGTGTAGATATTAATTGGTCAACTGCCTCAGAACCGGACATTACCTCCTTTGCTTCCCAAGGCCATTGGTCTCCCATGTTAGTACCTCCACACACATAGCAGTTGGTAACATTAAGACTACCGGCAATACTTTCAGCTAGATCGATGAACAGGTTTTTAGCATTATGGGGGATCTTATTATCTATACTCATCTCTTCATAAAAGGAATGGTATACTTGATGAGTCTGGGAGGATACCGTATCAGTCTCTATTCCTATAAACAATAATGTCCCAGGATCTAAACCCGTCCCGTATATCTGAAACCCAAATAAATTTCCATACTTATCTAGGAACTTGTCGGGGTTATTAATAAGTATATGGACTGGGTTGCATTCCATAGACTTACAATATGGGCTAGTCGGCAACTTAGTCACTATCATGTCTTTGTCTACTGTCTGTCCCCAAGTCGCCCACCCCACACAAGACCAATATGGACAAAAGTTATAGTCTTTATTTGGGCATCTAGGACTTACATACTTATTTTTACTACTGGGACAAATATATTTATCATTCAACCCATACGTCCTCTCCCATCTAAGATCCCCACATACATTCCACGGCTTTCTACCACTCGATATCGCTTTACACGCATCAAATAGCAGAACACCCGAAGAATGTACGGATTCTAACACCGTCTTATTAATTAGGGTCCCCTGAGAATCTCCATTCCTGAGAGTCAACCAAATTGTACGAGGCTGATACTCCGGACTGAAGCACTTAGGTTCTCCTACTCCTAAATGGCACACACTATAGTCTATATTTAAGTATCTACATCTCGATACATCTCCTTTACACTCGTATTGTGAATGCCAAATTAGGGTTTGGGAAATATGGTTACCTGTTCTCGTAGTCTTAATGCATACCTCACAGCTAGGAGTGTCGGTACCTCTACCTTCCTGAATATAAAAACACATGTAAATAAACACAATCAAAAGCACATCTTTCGCCGTCATCCTCAGTCTTCGTCCGTGCGATGGAACCTCAGCTTCCAGGATGTGAGGGCTGCAGGGAATGGAGTTCTGCTCGTCTTCACAGGTGTCCCTTCGAGACTTTCCTGGCTTATACACTATGTGATGGTAAGCGGACAGGCTTTATTATGGCCTTCTCACTCACACCTGTAACAATAAAATTTGTAATCCACAATAATTCCTCGTTACTCCGACTGAGTAGTGCGTTTCAACCGGATCTTGCAGGGATTCTCTGGATCTGCTGTAACTTGCCAAGAATCGACTGCTGCTGGTTTAACCCTGGAGTGATGTATCCACGGAGTCACTTCTGCTACTTTTATCGCTGTAGGGGTAGACAAAAGAACAACATAAGGACCTCTCCACTTGGGCCCTAACGGTACATTATTCCACTCTTTAATCCACACTTGGTCTCCTGGATGATAACTATGAACAGGGGGATAAATATTCACAGGTAATCTATCTTGTACCCATTTCTGTACCTCCTCCATAGTCTTACCCAACTCTACAACCTGCTGCCGGGTAATTCCTTCTCCCAACTGACTCAAATCCCCCCTTAAGTTACCAAGTACGGGAGGTGGCCGCCCATACATGATTTCAAAAGGAGAGAGGCCCATCCTTCTGGTAGGGGTACTGCGGATTCGCAATAGAGCTATAGGTAAGAGAACGTTCCACTTAAGTTGGGTTTCCTGACACATTTTAGCCAACTGGTTCTTTATAGTTCTATTCATTCTCTCTACCTTACCAGAACTCTGGGGTCTATATGCAGTATGAAGCCTCCACTTTATACCAAGCATATGAGTCAGTTGTTGTAGGCACTGGTGAACAAAAGCTGGACCATTGTCCGATCCTATAGAACAGGGTAGTCCATATCGGGGTATTATTTCTCGTAGCAGGAATCTCACAACTTCTCCTGCTTTCTCTGTACGAGTAGGACATGCTTCTACCCAGCCTGAATAGGTGCACACAATTACCAGCAGGTAACGATGTCCACCCGATTTAGGCATCACTGTAAAGTCTATTTGTAGATCGGACATGGGGAGTCCCCCCATAAACTGGACTCCTGGTGGTTTTACTGGTCCTTGTCTTGCATTATTTTTAGCACACGTTACACATCTGCGTACAATGGCCTGAGTCAAGTTGGACAATCTTGGTATGTAGAAATGTTTCCTGAGAGATTCTTCTGTACTGTCTCTCCCAGAATGTGTCCCGTTATGATAATTTTGGACAATTTCTACTGCTAGTGATGCTGGTATGACTATTCTTCCATCTTCTAGCTGATACCACTTGTTCTCCAAATACTTTCCCGGTTCAGTCTTTAACCACTCCTCTTCTTGAGCTGTATAAACTGGAGTCCATTGGGACAGTGGAGTTGGTATAAGAGCAGCTATATGCCCCACATACTCCTGTCTTCCTGATTCAGCAGCACGCTTAGCTGCACTATCTGCCATCCGATTTCCCTTGGTTACATCACCATCTCCTCTCAGATGCGCTCGACAATGTATGATACCGACTTCTTTCGGCTCCCACACTGCTTCCAATAGTTGTAGGATTTCAGCTGCGTATTTGATTTCTTTGCCTTCTGAATTCAGTAGTCCTCTTTCTTTATACAAAGCTCCGTGGGCATGAGTGGTTAAAAACGCATACTTAGAGTCCGTATAGATGTTTACTCTTAAACCTTCAGCCAATTGTAACGCTCGTGTTAGTGCTATTAATTCTGCCTTTTGTGCTGATGTTCCTTTCGCCAGTGGCCGAGCTTCTATCACCTTGTCTATTGTTGTTACTGCATATCCTGCATAGCGGATCCCTTCTTTCACATAACTACTGCCGTCGGTGTAATATTGAACATCGGGGTTCTGGATGGGAAAATCACGAAGATCTGGTCTACTTGAAAATACTTCATCCATTACTTCCAAACAATCATGTTGACTTTCAGTAGGTTGTGGCAAAAGGGTAGCTGGATTTAAGGTGTTTACAGTCTCTAAATGCACTCTTGGGTTTTCACACAACATTGCTTGATACTTGGTCATACGGCTGTTACTAAACCAATGATTTCCTTTGTAATCCAACAACGTCTGTACTGCATGTGGGACTCGTACATAAAGTTCTTGACCCAGAGTGAGTTTATCGGCTTCAGCTACTAGCAGGGCGGCTGCAGCTACGGCTCTTAGACAAGGTGGAAGTCCGCTGGCCACTGCATCCAGTTGCTTAGACATGTAGGCAACAGGTCTTTGCCATGATCCCAAGTACTGTGTCAATACTCCCACAGCCATTCTTCTTAAGTAGAATGGTCGTGTGTGATCAGGTAGACCTAATGCTGGGGCACTCATCAAAGCCTTCTTCACATCTTCAAATGCCGTTTGCTGTTCTTGGGTCCATAAGAAGGGGTCGTGCTCTGTACCTTTGATGGCTGCGTACAGAGGTTTTGCTAGTATCGCATAGCTGGGAATCCATATCCTACAGAAGCCTGCTGCCCCCAAGAATTCTCGCACTTGTCTTCTATTCTTGGGTATTGGTATTTGGCAGACAGCTTCTTTTCTCTCTGGCCCCATAATCCTTTGACCTTCAGAGATATGGAATCCCAGATACTTGACAGTTGGCAAACACAACTGAGCCTTCTTTCTAGACACCTTGTATCCTGCCTTCCAGAGAATGTGTAGTAGATCGTGCGTTGCTTGCTGACAGATTTCTTTTGTAACTGCTGCTATCAACAAGTCATCTACATACTGTAACAATACACATTCTCCTGGGATAGACTCGAAATCCAGTAGATCTTGACTTAGGGCTGAACCAAATAGGGTAGGTGAATTTTTAAACCCTTGGGGCAGTCTTGTCCAAGTCATTTGGCGTTTTGAGCCTGTTACAGCGTTCTCCCATTGGAAAGCGAAAATACATTGACTTTCTGCGGCAATTCGGAGGCAAAAGAAGGCATCTTTGAGGTCTAAGACTGTAAAGTAAGTAGCCCCGCCCGGAATTAAAGCAAGCAGGTTATATGGATTGGGTACAAATGCTAACAACCGCATCATTGACTGCTCTTAAGTCCTGCACAGGTCGATACTCATCTGTACCGGGCTTTTGAACAGGCAGCAATGGGGTGTTCCAGGGGGAAGTACAGAATTTTAGGATACCATACCGTATGAACTTATCCAGGTAGGATTGGATGTTCTTCTTAGCCTTCTGCGGAATGTGATATTGTCTTAGGCTCACTGGATAAACCCCATGTTTCAGTTCAATTTTAATAGGTGGAATATTGCGGGCCAGTCCTGGTGGGTTGTTCTCTGCCCAAACTCCTGGTATGTTAAATAATGTCTCATCACTCCTAGGGTTTTGGCTAGTCAACACTGTATAAAGTCGCCACTCTTCTTCCTTTGGTACGGATAAAGTCATAATACCTGAAGGTCCATTAAACTTTAAGGATGTTGTTCCATTTGGTAGGAACGTAATCTGCGCTTGTAATTTTGATAGCATATCACGTCCCAGCAATTGGACTGGACATTCAGGCATATAAAGGAATTGGTGTTTTACTATGTGGCCTCCCAATGTACAGAGTCGACTTTTAAGAACCGGTTTTTCAGCACTTCTTCCAGTTGCTCCTATCACAGTAATAGTCCTTCCAGATGGAGGAGCAACTAGATTAGTCACCACTGAATGTTCAGCACCAGTGTCGATCATGAACGCACTCCTTTTTCCCCCTATTGATACATCGACCATAGGCTCCGCTCGACCAAGGGGGATGGAGCCCGGTCGGTATCAATAGTCCTCCATGACCGTGTCAGCCAATCCTACGAAGTCCCTACCTTCTCTATCGCGGGACCTTTGCGCTGCTGGAATATACCTGTCTTCCCTAACACTTCCTCTGTTCCCATTACTCCCTCTATAACCATTACTCCCTCCGGGACCTCCTTTACCTCTCGCTCTGCCTCTAAAGTTTCCGTAACCTGACCTAGGTCTGTCTCTCTCAGACTGTTCTCTTCGCGGACACTCATTTCTCCAATGCCCTTCTTCCCTACAGTAAGCGCACTGATTTCTACTTAGAGGTTCCTCATTCCACTTACTATCGCTTCTATCTGGGCCCCGTCTATCTACGCCTGCGATCGCTACCGCTAGCATATCAGCCTTTTTACGCATCTTGCGCTCTTCCTCTTTCTTGCTTTCTGTATCCCTGTTCATATAGACCTTATTTGCTACCTCCATTAGTTGGGTGATGGACATACCTGCAAACCCTTCTAACTTTTGTAGCTTGCGCTTAATATCTCCGTATGCTTGGCTGACAAAGGCGGAGTTAACCATTCGGGAATTATCTGCGTCTTCCGGATTAAAGGGGGTATACAAGCGGTATGCCTCCAATAATCGGTCATAAAAGACACTGGGCGCTTCATCGCTTTTCTGAATCACCTCAACTGTCTTCGACATGTTAATGGCTTTCTTTCCTCCTGCTTTCATGCCAGCAATTATAGCGTCTCTATAGGCTCTGAGTTGAACCATATCAGCACCATTTACGTTCCAATCGGGATCAGTGTTGGGATAATGTGTTGCGGCCCATGCTGCTGGATTAGCTTGGTTCAAAGCACGGGCTCTATCTTCTAATGCTTTAATGGCTGCTTGATTTATTCTTGTCCTTTCCTCATTGTTAAATAAAGTCATTAATAACTGCTGGCAATCAGCCCATGTCGGATTATGCGTCTGTACTATTGAGGTGAACAGATCAGTCATGGCTTGTGGTTTCTCAGTATACGAGGAATTATGGGTCTTCCAGTTTAAAAGGTCGGTAGTGGTAAATGGGACATATACGAAGACAGGGTCAGCGTGTGCCATTTGACCTGCGGCATCGATATAAGCTGACCCGGGATTTAGGCGAAGAGGCATCTGATAGTGCTTTAATTGTTGGGCACCAGTCAACTGTCGGGTTTGGATGGGGCTACGTAGAGAGGCGTCAGTCATGGGTTCCGGTCGGGGAGAGATAGGGTATGGGGATGTGGGAGGTTGGTTTGGGGAAAAGGTCGTAAATAAAACACTTCGAGCCGAGCTAGATGAAGCTTGACCGGAAGTCTGAAGTGGCGCCAAATCAGGATATTCGTTTTTAATGGGGGTGGGTTCTGGTTCCGGAAGGGGAGATTTAGTACGAGGGGGGGTGGATCCTGTACTGGAGGAGGAAGCGGAAGTGGATGGGGGTAATGAGGGGAGGGGTGCAGGACTTCCTGCGTTTGCGTCACTTCTTCTTAACGGAAAGTAAGGGGGCGGCAAAGGGATCTCGGACTCAGGGGGCGTGTCCAAAATGGGCCTAACACCAGTCCTAGTGGACGAACAAGTCCTAGCTACCATGAGGCGACACTGCTCCTCGTGGCATGTCCGGAGCCATTTTGGCGAGTCATTTACGGCCTGTCTCCAACAGTCAATATAAGGAAACTGGCCGTAAAGTTCAGGCCTACCTGATACAGCCACGTGTAAGCGCTGTACCAGAGTTGGATCCAAACTGCCACGTGGCGGCCATGCCGCAACCAAAGTAGGCCACTCCCTAGTACACAAAGTGACCAAACGTACAGGAGACATCTTAACCCCAAAATCACAAACCTTGAATCCCTTTTTAAAATTCTTAACCATACATCCTAAGGGATCCGGAATCGTTGACTGCGACGCACCCATATTTAACAATGGAACGTCGTCGACAACGAATACTATACACGCGTACTATTCAACAGTCACACCCGTTTCCTCTGGCAACAGCACCACGTGGTACGGTTACCAAGTGAAACGTACACAATAACAATAATCACTCAGGGAATTCCCGTACACACACAGCTGTTACACCAGTCACTATATAATCAATATTATGCCCTTTGGCGTAACTATACAGTCACCCACGCTATAATTCTCTATATACGAATTACCCGTCTATAACACACCCCAGTAACATCGTCTTTTACAAATAGCGGTTACAGTACGGTTAGCATAGGTCAAAGCACAAGTTAAGGTCACAATACAATTATTAGTGGTTATGGTGTTAAACATGCAATGGACGACAATGATTAGTACTTATTATACAATGTCAGTAAATATACAGGGTTATGGTACCGTGCACTATAATACAGCAACACACTATTAACACTCTCGCTAGACGGCTGAGCTTGCGCTATCTAACAAGATATACACTTTACTAAAACAATCGTTAACACATTTACAATTCCCAACTAAACTATTGGCCAGTACCTTGAATGGACTACCTAAAAACAATCTACATACGTTTTGGTTAGCCACACTGCCCAATCACCACATATATAGCGAGCTAGAGGACCGAATTTACACAGACGCCTCTTAGTCGCACTATCAAAAGTCTAGTGGGTTCCAAATTTACACGCCTTCCCACTTAGCCCAGATAGGATGAGAACTAGCGAACCGAATTTACACAGACGCCGCTTAGTCTCCCGGTCCCTCCGACCTAGCGAACAAAATGTACACCCTAGAACGCTAGTCTAGACAAGACACCGGTGTCCGGCTAGGGCTATTTACACCAGAGCCCCGCCTGACTAACAGAATCAAACGGTCTGACTAAAGAGCGTTCGATCGAGCGGTGCGCCTTCGCTCCTTCCCTCCGACAGAGGGGGAAGATACAGATTCAAAAACCCCTTTGGGCCTACCGCACAATCGGTATACCCCTAGCGGGTCCTGCCGTCTAAAACAGCAGTTGTCTTACCTCCTCGTTCCTGAACCTGAGTTCACACTCATCGACGGGGACACCCCAGCACTTCTCACGTAGAGGCCGATGATCTCCTGGACAACAGACCAGTGGCGCCGAGACGAAGGGAGGTCCACGCAGAAGTTCAGGGGTGCAGCCGTAGAGAACGTGGGCAAAGATAGACCGTCTCACGCCTCTGCCTCTCAGCTACCGTTGAACGATGAGCTTCCCGGCCAATGCACCAAATGATACCGGAGAAACTGACGGAAGCCAAGCACAGAGAGATGGACACAGGTTTCTTCAGGAAGGAAGAGATTCTTTATTGGATCACCGATCGGGACTCAGAGGGACTAATGTCACCAAAATACAGCAAGTTCTGAGCCCCGGACAATAGTGCAGGCTCCTTATATAGGCATATAACTCCTCCCATATTAAGCTCCACCCGCACATTCTCTTAACCAATCAACCCAAATAAGAATTAACTTCCTGTTTGACCGCATGGCTTGTCCAGCACAATGGAGGAGGGGAATACTACATCCTGTATTCTCGCACATGCTCCGTACACTACTGATCGTATCTTGCCTCGTGCAACCAACTGATCGATACGTCAGCATATGCACGTACACATGCCACGTGGTAATCTCGGCCTACTAAATTTATTTTTACCGAGATTCCACCACAATACAGATTCACGTCAGTAGCAGTAATCTGTTATGTATATATTTTTCATGTTCAATTTGTATATCTAGCTTTACAATAAAAAATATCCAGGCTGATATTCAAAACATCAACCTGATTTGACCAAGCAATGTTTTTTATTAGGGCAGAGAAGGGGAACTGAAAGCATAGCTGATTTAGATAATTCTTTAATTTCAGCTACTTGGACCTTAAATTTGAAATTCCCTTTGAATTCACAAGTCCAGCAGTCAAACAGTTAAGTACAACTCAATGTGGTAATTTTAGAGCGGAAGAGATCAAGAGGACAAAAACATTTAATTTTGTTGGCTGCACATCACTTATGATATCTCTATGCAACACCATATGTTGTTCATTATCTTCTTTCGCACGTTGGCTTGTATGGTGTTGTCATGAAAAGTGATACAGAAACCACGTAGGTTCAGTTTATGTCTATTGATTTCTTTCCGTACAATGCATTGTGGGAAGAATTTTGTTTTAAGTGCAGTGCAGTCATAATTTCAAAGCTCTGCACTGCAGATGTTTTTGACCCATATTTCCCAGGATGCTCAACCAACCAGCTGTTAGGGAATGGTTTAAACAAGGGGTCCTCAAACTCCGGCCCCCCAGATGTTGCTGAACTACAACTCCCATGATTCTTTGAATTACATAGATAGCCAGAGAATCATGGGAGTTGTAGTTCAGCAACATCTGAGGGGCCGGAGTTTGAGGACCCCTGGTTTAAACACTTCTGATCTTTAATCGCATTGAACGCACTGCTTAGATGGCATAGGAATTTTAACAGTATAGCATATTTTAAAGCTGCATAATAGACCATCACAATGTTTCTTCAAAATGTTAGATTTGATGTGAGTTTCGCGTACAATAAGACTGACTGTTCACTGTATTATGGGTGGCAGGTATATCGTTGTAAAGAACAGAAAATATTTTCGAAATGTCAGATCCCATTAGTCGGACAGCTACCTCACAGAGTGAAATCAGACAGTTGTATCTTTATTTGCTACTGTGTTGAAAAACAGAATGATATTTTGTTAGAACTAAGTAGGCAATCTGTTGTCCTTAATTAATAATGCAGCACAGAATTAAATAGGAATATTGAGAGTGTCCTCGTGATATGTAGAAAGCAAAACTCCCAAGTACTGCGGGCTAATAATGATTCAAAGCTATGGCTTCTCTAAGGCAGTCTGTAGGAAAAAAGCCTTTATGCTCATTCCTGTGAAGTGGCTTCTGTAAGAAACAGTTCCCAGATGGCTAAACATCCATCAGACCCACAAGCAGAGTAAGTGAAAAGGCAGTGGCATCCAGGAGGAAGGAAAGACATTCCTGCGAGGAAATCAACATCCTAATCACGTTACAAGCCCAAAAGACAATTCTACAGCTGCCAGTGCACATCTGAGATGTGGTACGAGTGGATTCAGTCCAGAGATTCTGCAATTCCATGGGATGAAAATACAGCGTTCTGAGCTTGGCTCCTATTGTCCTTACCTTGTGAACAGCAGAATCTAATGAAGAATTAAGTCTGTGTTATTTGTGCAGATTACATCTTACTCGGGTTTAGCTAGATTTTGGGAATTTAAAACCATTTTAATTAAGGAAAAAAATGTTAGCACACAGTGCAGCTAGTCAGCATTAAGGAGACTGCCAGATTTGGGATGCTTTTCTCCCTATCCTGACCTGCTCGCTCATAGTCCTAGATAAAATGTATATGAAAAACATGGAGTGAATAAAGGGACACTGTAGGCACTTTAACAACTTCATTTTATTGCAGTTGTTATGGTGCCTGCCCTCCTGCCCCCCTCTCCTACCCCGCACAACTCTAGGTAGAGGGCTTGGGAGCGTGGATTCAAGCCACGGATCCAAGCCCTCTAGGCATGAGAGCCGTGAATCTTACTTCCCGGTTCTCGTGCAGTAACAGAACATGACGTCTTCTGCACATGTATTGTATTCAATGGTTCTTTATATCAGAATCTTAGGCCCATCACGGCAAGCAGAATGCATGCACATAAGGTCCCCAATTTATATAAGGGCCCCAGTGACAAGGGGCATTATGGCTGCAGCCTTAGGAATACAGGTATGTACTCCTAACACTACAATATTCCTTTAAACAACACAATGTCATTCTCTAGACCAGGGGTGCTCAACCCAGTCCTCAAGCACCCCCTACCAGTCCAGGATTTAGGGATTACCTGGGTGTGTCTAAGATGTTTTTTTTCCTTTTTCTAAACACCTTAGACACACCCATGTAAGAGCTCAGAAGATTTGACAGGTCAACTTTGAACATTAGGCCAAAATAGGGAAGCTAGGGAAAGTTTGGTTGCAGATTCTCTCTTTTTCAATGTGTTTCTGCCCATTACAATTCCATTGTCAATTTCCCACAATTCCCGGAATACACGCATATTCACTATAGTAAGAATTTCCAGGGATTCCATATTAATTCAAAGTAAATTTTTAATTTGGGCCAAAATAGCCAAATTGGAAAATTCTCCAAGGTAACAGAACCTGCCAATCACCATCCTTTCTGGTCCATCTCATATACATCTATGTTAAAATTCATGAATTCCTGAGATTTCTCACTTAGTGATTAACTATGTATGTCTTTGTTGCTGATACATTCCTAATGCAAGCTATGCCATAACTACACTGAACAAAAATTCTAAGCACAACAATTTTGTTTTTGCCCCCATTTTTCATTAATTGAACTCAAAGATCTAAGACTTTTTCTATGTACACAAATATTGTTCACAAATCTGTCTAAATCTGTGTTGGTGAGCACTTCTCCTTTGCCGCGATAATCCATCCACCTCACACTTGTGGCATATCAAGATGCTGATTAGACAGCATAATTATTGCACAAGTGTGCCTTAGGCTGGCCACAATAAAAAGCCACTCTAAAATGTGCAGTTTTACTGTATTGCAGGGGTGTGGGAGGGTCCGGGGAGGATCCGAAAACCAGTCAGTATCTGGTGTGACCACCATTTGCCTCACACAGTGCAACACATTTCCTTTGCATAGAGTTGATCAGGTTGTTGATTGTGGCCTGTGGAATGTTGGTACACTCATCTTCAATGGCTGTGCGAAGTTGCTGGATATTGGCAGGACCTGGAACACGCTGTGGTGTATGCCGATCCAGAGCATCCCAAACATGCTCAATGGGTGACATGTCCGGTGAGTATGCTGGCCATGCAACAACTGGGATATTTTCAGCTTCAAGGAATTGTGTACAGATCCTTGTAACATGAGGCCCTTCAGTATCATGCTGAAACATGAGGTGATGGTCATGGATGAATGGCACAACAATGGGCCTCATATCTTGTCACGGTATCTCTGTGCATTCAATATGCCATCAATAAAATGCACCTATGTTCGTTGTCCATAACATACGCCTGCCCATACCATAACCCCACCGCCACCATGGGCCACTAGATCCACAACGTTGACATCAGAAAACCGTTCACCCACACAATGCCATACACTCTGTCTACCATCTGCCCCGGGATTCATCCATGAAAAGAACAACTCTCCAATGTACCAGACGCCGTCGAATGGTTTCGACAACAAACTGCTGTCAGGTCGAGACCCCGTTGAGGAGGACGAGCATTCAGATGAGCTTCCCTGATACAGTTTCTGACAGTCTGTGCAGAAATTCTTTATTTATGCAAACCGATTGTTGCAGCAGCTGTCCGGGTGGCTGGTCTCAGGCAATCTTGGAAGTGAAGATGCAGGATGTGGAGGTCCTGGACTGGTGTGGTTACACGTGGTCTCCAGTTGTGAGGCCGGTTGGATGTACTGCCAAATTCTCTGAAATGCCTCTGGAGATGGCTTATGGTAGAGAAATGAACATTTAAATCACGGGCAACAGCTCTGGTGGACATTCCTACAGTCAGCATGCCAATTGCACGCTCCCACAAAACTTTTGACATCTGTGGCATTGTGCTGTGTGATAAAACTGCACATTTTAGAGTGGCCTTTTATTATGGCCAGCCTAAGGCACGCCTTTGCAATAACCATGCAGTCTAATCGGCATCTTGATATGCCACACCTGTGAGGTGAATGGATTATCTCGGCAAAGGAGAAGTGCTCACTAACACAGATTTAGACAGATTTGTGTACAATATTTGAGAGAAATAGGCCTTTTGTGTAGATAGAAAAAGTCTTAGATCTTTGAGTTCAGCGCATGAAAAATGTGGGCAAAAACAAAGTGTTGTGTTTAGAATTTTGTTTAGTGTAGTATCTTCTCCCTCTACCCTTATGGAATATTGAGAAGTAGCTGTCAGCACATTTTCATTAAGGGTGAGGATTAACCCATGTAATCTGCACATTAAACTGGTCCTGAATAGAAAAGCCGAGAGTGTCCTCTTAATATGAGCTGTATGAACCTCAGTTAATCATGTTTAGTTTTTCTTTCTGCTCTTTTTTTATTTGTTTGTTTTTAATACACTTATATGGCTGCTGCTTACTAAATTTTAACCATGATAGAAAAGAGCTGAGATTTAAAAAAATCATTTTTACTGAATTAAAATTGATTGATAGACCTCAAAACAAGTCTTTTTTAAAAAAAAAACTAAATCCCACAAAATGTCAGGCTAATCAAATATGAAAGACCATTGCATATATTGGATAGGAATTGAGAATAGCGTGTGGGAAATTACTTCTATGTCATACAAATTCCACCGGATGAGTAAATATGCAAATGTTCACTGATAATATCTCTATTTTCCCATATTTTTCAAATATGTACAACAAATGTAAAGTATTGTAGCCAGGATAATTTTAGATGATGTCGTAATAATTACTGTGAAATGGTAAAAAAGTCAAATATTGTAGCCAATATAATTTTAGGTGGCATGGAAAATTGTGTATTTCTTTTTTAGTTTTGAGAAGTGTTCACCCATCTCTCTATTGCCCTCAATTGTCCTGTGAATGATTGTGATATATTTGACATTTAGCTGTACAAAACACAAACAGCTTAACTCAAGTCTCACTCCAGAACCCACAAGAACATTAAATCTGCACGCTAGTTCTGGTGTAAAAGTTTGCTTGTGATCTTTAGCATGTCACAAGATGTACGCCTTTAGTATAATCTGGAGCAGAATACAACACAAGCGTGAGACTGCTGAATGATAAATAAAATAAATAAAAATATAAATGTGTGCATTTTTCAATATACTAATGAGATAGGCAGGCAGGCAAGAGAGCCCAGTTATGTTGGCGCTGCCAGGCATCTTCCTGGTGCCCAGATCATCTCATCCTGTAGTTAAAATAATGAAAATAAATTGAGGGATTTGCCATCATGCTAATAATAATGATTGTGAGAACCAAATTTGTTGAATGAGGCAGCTCTTATTGAGTACATGGAACATGTTTAAATCCCATTCAGTTTTCAGAATTCAGTTATATTAAATGTAGATGTTGAGAAAATTGCATTTCCCCCCGAAATAATTCATCTGATGTACCACTGGGCGACATGTCTTGTCAGGATGGATCAGTCAGATTGCATTACCTGACGGATGTAACACATTGTGACTGATTTAACCTGACATAGCACTGAATCGTAATAGGATTTGTCAGCGGGAAGGTGTATACCAGTGTATCTTCAGTTGCCTTTAGCCTGTTACCTGCAGGAAAATGGACTTACACATTTAAACTGCCTGAATGTCCCTCTGGCCTTCACTGGCCAAAAGTGGTTATAATGAAGTAAGCTTTTTTATTGATCAAATTATATACTTATGTAGTAGAAACTCTGAGTTACAATGTAGATGGTCCACATTTTTAAGAGGATGTGGAAAGGTATAAAATAGGGACAAGGGTTCTAATCTATACATATTTAATTCCTGTTATTGTGAAAGATATTTTAGAATATCCTCAGGCTCAGGATATTCTACACAATATTAAATATTTGGTTACAATGTAATTGTAAGGGTCGGAGAATGTGGCACGTTGCTGATCCTCAAAGTATAGGACGGATTTATAATTGTAATCCTTGTGGAAAGAAATAAAATACAAACTAAAACGTGAAGCTGACAATTCTCTGGAATTTACAGAATTGAATAAACAATTGAAAACTACAGTGAGGGAAAAAGTATTTGATCCCCTGCTGATTTTGAACATTTGCCCACTAACAAAGATATGATCAGTCTATAATTTTAATGGTAGCTGTATTTTAACAGTGAGGACAGAATAACAAAAATAAATCCAGAAAAATGCATGTCAAAAAAGTTATAAATTGATTTGCATGTCAATGAGTGAAATAAGTATTTGATCCCTTCAAATTAGTACTTGGTGGCAAAACCCTTGTTGGCAATTACGGAGGTCAGACGTTTCTTGTAGTTGGCCACCAGGTTTGCACACATCTCAGGAGGGATTTTGTCCCACTCCTCTTTGCAGATCCTCTCCAAGTCATTAAGGTTTTGAGGCTGATGTTTGGCAACTCAACCTTCAGCTCCCTTCATAGATTTTCTATGGGATTAAGGTCTGGAGTCTGGCTCGACCACTCCAGGATCTTAATGTGCTTCTTCTTGAGCCACTCCTTTGTTGACTTGGCTGTGCATTTTGGATCATTGTCATGCTGGAATACCTATCTACAACCCGTTTTCAATGCCCTGGCTGAGGGAAGGAGGTGCTCACCCAAGATTTGATGGTCCATCATCCCTTTGATGCGGTGCACTTGTCCTGTCCCCTTAGCTGAAAAACACCCCTAAAGCATAATGTTGCCAACTCCATGTTTGGAGGATGGTGTTTTGGGGGTCATAGGCAGCATTCCTTCTCCTCCAAACACGGCGCGTTGAGTTGATGCCAAAGAGCTCAATTTTGGTCTCATCTGACCACAACACTTTCACCCAGTTCTCTTCTGAATCATTCAGCTGTTCATTGGCAAATTTCAGACTGGCCTGTGTATGTGCTTTCTTGAGCAGGGGGACCTTGTGGGCGCTGCAGGATTTCAGTCCTTCACAGCATAGTGTGTTCAAATTGTTTTCTTGGTGACTTTGGTCCCAGCTGCCTTGAGATCATTAACAAGATCCTCCAGTGTAGTTCTGGGCTGATTCCTCACCATTCTCATGATCATTGAAACAAACGCCATGAGGTGAGATCTGGAGCACTAGACCGAGGGAGACTGACAGTTATTTTGTGTTTCTTTCATTTGCACCAATAATCGCACCAACTGTTGTCTCCTTCTCACCAAGGTGCTTAATGATGGTCTTGTAGCCCATGTCAGCCTTGTGTAGGTCTACAATCTTGTCCCTGACATCCTTGGACAACTCTTTGGTCTTGGCCATGTTGGAGAGTTTGAAATCTGATTGATTGCTTCTGTGGACAGGTTTCTTTTATACAGGTAATGAGTTGAGATTAGGAGCATTCACTTTAATGGATAATCATGCTTTAAGCAAATAAGACCTCTCATATATTTTTTTTTACTGATTTCACTGATCATAAACATATATTACATTTTAACAATTGATGCAGACCTTGTTATTCATACCTTTTTTTTTATCACAGGTCCATTTTAAATAATTCTCTCAGTATTAAACTAGCATTGCCATGCAAAACAAAATGTAGCTCGGGTATATATGGGCATGGGATGGAAGGGGTTAAAATCTCCTGTCCTTTAGGGCAGGGGTAGGCAAATATTGGCACTTCAGATGTTGTGGACTATATCTCCCCTGATGCTTTGCCAGCATCAAGGCCGTAAGAGCATTATGGAAGATGTAGTCCACAGCATCTGAAGTGCCGAAGGATGCCTACCCCTCCTAGATGTTGCAGAATTGAACAGACTACTTTTACACAAATGCTCTAAACTTAGATCTTGTTCTTAAGAATTGCATTTTTGTCTCACAGAGTAAAAGCCAAGACTTATTTTTAAGCTTGACACATTATTTGTAGAATATCATTTCGGCTGAATTATTTCAACCTTTAAGCCATCTACTCATCATTTTGGTTGGTCTCTGATGAATTGCCCCATTAAATGTCCCAGTTTATAGATCCTTATGAAACCTCTTCTAATTTTCTTCTAATGGTTATGTACTTACAGCATCTTGTCTAATGTCAGTAACGACACTGTGCTATGCATTAACTTGACTTTTCAAAGTGCACTTGAATACAATTTCCAATAATTTCTGATATGTCTTACTTTTAGTAATCTCAGTGTAAAAGGATGCTCACTAAAATAAAGTACTGAACAGTTTGGTTTTCTCTACAGAAACAGTTGTAAACAGGACAAATGTAGGCATCTGGATCCAAATCTTTAAAAAGACAAATACTCTGATGAAGGTGGGTTTACAGAATAAATATTAGCAAAAAAAAGGTGATGTCTCACTGCTCCCAAATACAATTTAACTGTATATTCTTAAATTCTGTTTATTAATTCATTCAATTTGGCTGCATTGACTATAAACAATGCTTAATAAAATTATATCAGTGTTATGATAATCATAAAATTGAATAAAATACTTGATCTTCAGGGCAAATTGTACATCAAAATTACATAAAAATAGAATAAATTAGAAATAAAGGATACTATAAGCAACAAATAGTGAAACAGTCCATAATGGCAAATAGACATATCACAAAACAAACAAAAATATCAATGAACTAAAAGTATCTTGTGTGTTTCATGTTTTTGACATTCCAAACTAGCAGCCAGCTGATACAGAGTTAAAAAAACAGCCAGTGGTGTAAAAGTTAATCACGTGGCCTCATCAGCTTGTTTTATTTCTGTTAAGAAGTTAATAAAAATTAAAAAATGGCTATTGACTATGGGAGTCAACCTTGATATTATCAGAGTTATACAATTTCCCTTATGCCCCCAATCCTCCGTGCTGTTGGTGGATGCATGTCTACTAAACAGTCTACTAAAGAGTGAGTAGCCATTTAAATTAAAAATGTTACAATTGCAGGAGGTGGACTGCCCATGTGAACAGAACCTACGAATACAGGTGGAGCAAATTGAAATTCGGTCGGGATTCAGTGCTTGTTTTGTTTGGAGCTGTAAATTTACAAATAAAATGTAAGGATTTTAATTGTTTTTGTATAATAAAATCTTTTTTTTAATTTGAAATTTTATTTAGGAAATTATTCTTAACAACAGGAAAGAGAATTGGATACAGAAAGAAGAAAAGGGTAGGGGTGGAAAAAATAAAAGGATAAGGGTACACTGGTATTATTATAGACATCTAGTATGCATTGAAAAAGACCTTCAAAAGAGATGTAATAAAATCTTTGAATGGTGTAATTCTCCGTTGGTCCGTGGGTTCTGTCTATTTATTTCTTAACTGATACAGACTACCCTGTGGAATGGAAGTGGAGTGAAACATCCCACGGTGATTCTAAGCTGAAATACCCAGTGCCAGTTTGAAGTGGCTCTGGGATCTGTGAGTGTATTTCCTTTGGGGAGATTTTTTATAGGGGAATCGCATTATACACACATTCTGCAGTGTTATTTGTTTATCACAGATTGTAACCAAACCTGTTTTTGAAAAATTTCGTACTGATTATATACATATTAAAATTAGCATTTGCATGTATATAAATATTGTAAAAAGTAGGGCAACACTATTGTACTGCAATTACCAATATGCACTTCATTTGGAATACAATGCACAAAAAATAAATTACATATTTACTTTCACTTAGAGCACTTTAATTGAATATTTAAAGTGCCCTAGCACATTTCTGGATTCTATCTGTAATTAAAAACTAGCCTGGGAAACAGGAAATGTGACCCTCACTATGTTCTTTTGAGAAAATATATAAAAGAAATATGATTTACTAAACCTACGATAAACACATTGATCTATTCCTCTAGGTATTACTTCTTTCTGTCTAAATAATATAAAGGTCAACAACAAATTAATAGCTGTACAATGTTGGCTGCATTGAGCATTCCCCAAATACCCAAAATCTCTGTTCTGAAAGGAACACTGTGGGCACCATAACTACTAAAATGAATCAAAGTGGTTCTGGTGGCTGGAGTCTGTGTGCTCTGAGTCCTATATTGGTACTAAATGGTTTACTCACCATTTAGCAGAAATGCGTGGAGAAACATAGTTCTCCAGTTGTTATTTAAACATCCTGCCATAACCACAGAATGTAAAAACATCACAGAAGTTGATTTTCATAAAATCTGATGGTCAATGCTTGAACTGCAAAAAATCATGTTACCTTTCCCTCACATTCTTCCTCTTTTTTTTTCTAACCCTTTTTCCCTCGCTTTCTATACTCTTATCTATTCCGGTCTTCCAAAATACAAACTAATCTTGTGGTTTCTTTTGTCTGTGTTTTTGTAAATATTTCAATCATACAAATGACAGACTATAATAAAAAAAAAAGTTAAATATACGTTCTTTCCTCCTTATAAAAAGCATAGGGCCAGAGCCGGTTAACCTGGTGTTCCTGAAGCTCCAACTCTGGCTATGAGAGGGCTCTCCTTGAGGTGGCATAGAGATCAAAAGATCTCTAAAAAAGATGTTTGAAAGTGCTTTGTAGTCTACACCATTATCTGGTGCAGGCCACTTTAAAGTAACTTTTTAGTATTTCATAAAGATATATTCTTTATGAAATACTGATCCAAAGTTACCATAAGACAATGTAGGTTCAACTTTATCTTATGATAAGGCCTGAGGTTGACAAATAACTGAGCCAAAATGTGCCAGAAGCACGAACCAATCAAAATGCACAATGGCCGAGCATGTTAGTATCGGTTCCTGATTCTGAATTCCGCTCATGGAATCAACAAATAAGAGACGATTGGTAGATAAAAAGATGATTGATGGCTAGTGGACAGTCACTAAATATTGATTTATTCACAGATAAAATGAGCAGTGACCAATAGAGGATGAGCATTGATAATAATACATATATAACATATAAATACATAAATGTGGATTTATTTTTACTGCTCCTCCTGTGTTTCTCTCTATTAGTTACTCCTGTCAGTGTGCTGCAAAATATATGCATTATATTCTGTATTTTTATTTATATCTTGTGGTACTAGCAAGTGTTCGCAACCTTTTGTTCAGTCCCTGAATCAGGCTTTTGCTACCCAATTTCTAAGGAGCTGAACTTACGTTTGAATGGAATTCAGGTGTCCCTAAAAGTTTTTCTGTTCTGTTTTCTGAATTTTCTTGTCTTGCAAAAGTCTAAAACACACTGAGACACTACACACACACACACACACACACCACACACACACCACACCACACCACACACAAAGTCTAATCAGCCTCCGCCATACACTCAGCCACTACATGCACTTTCACATATATATAACACTCACACACAACACTGCCCTCAATGCTGTCAAATTATTATTATTATTATTATTATTGCCATTTATATAGCGCCAACAGATTCCGTAGCGCTTTACAATATTATGAGAGGGGGGATTTAACTATAAATAGGACAATTACAAAAAAACTTACAGGAACGATAAGTTGAAGAGGACCCTGCTCAAACACTCTTACAGTCTATAGGAGATGGGGTATAAAACACATTAGGACAGGAAATAGCAAACAAGGTGGGAGTGAAGCCCATGTGGAGGAGAGAGTAGAGTGCTGCCCTTTAGAAAAGAACAAGAGACAGGTATGTGCGGTAGAGGTTAGGCTAGGAGGCCATAAGCTTTCCTAAAAAGATGGGTTTTAAGGCACTTCTTAAACGATTGAAGACTAGTGGAGAGTCTGATGGTTGTAGGCAGGCTATTCCATATGAAGGGAGCTGCCCGCGAGAAGTCCTGCAAGCGAGAGTTGGGCGTACGGGTGTGAGCAGCGGGACAGGAGAAGGTCACGGGCAGAACGGAGTGACTGAGAAGGGGCATACCTATGGATATGTGAAGAGCTATGCAGCTGTCGCTTCACTTATTCTATTATTACTTCAGTGAAAAGCTGTTCTATATATTTTATGAAATATCCTTTTTCAAGCAATCGCAATCCTTCTGAAGATGAAATATTAACACCATCGGACAGTGAATTCAACACCAAAAAAGATTTTAGAGTTAGTATAAACACTTTTCTAACAATAAACACATAACACAAATGTTATTTTTGTTTATGGATGAGCATCACTAATTCCACAAACACCTTACCTGATTTAATGTTACCAGTAGGAATCATCAAGCAGCTGCAGTCTCTACCATCTAAATCTGTGACAGCAAAATAGCATTTTCTTAAATTTACCATTTAGCACTACAGGGTCAACATTTCGTCCTTTTCATATATTGAGATCACAAGGTATTATCAAAATTCTGATTCAGGATGGACAAAGAGCAGGATTTAAATTTTTGGTGCTCCCTCTGAGTCTATAGCACAATTAGGTCCAAGTGGACATTAAACAAGTGCTATTTTATACCTTATTTTCCAAAGTTCTATTGCTATTTTCATTTTTGTCTTGTCTTTGTTCTTGCACCTTATTTAGCACAAAACACATAAACATTGTCTTGTAAATAACTTATAAAAGTCTCTCCTTTTATACCCTACATGAATATAAACCTCCTCGATTAGTATTGAAAAAAAAAAAGACAAACCTTTCATTATTTTGCATATTGTAATGTGTAAGCTGCTAAAGGAAAGCATTTGAAAGTACATTAATCTATTTGACCTATTTTTTGGAACACATTCTTTTTCTAGGTTATTAAATATGTTTTTCAAAAGGGGTTCATTCCAGTTTCAAAGTTAATTAATTCCTAATCAATATTTTTAGTGGAGACTCGTCCATAAGGATCACTGCCCCCCAGTTTATCTTGCAAAAAAAATTACATGAATTAATTTATATATTAGTTTGTTGTTGTTTTTTTCGGTTAGGGTTTTTATCTTTTTTGTATAAACCCATCTAGCCCTTGAGAAAGGCGGTCAGTCCGCCGAAACGCGCGTCGGGCCTCTTTACCCGATGTAATCTTTAAATTCGATTTGATTTTATTCATCAATAGCTTAATAGAACTCTCCAGCTGATTACAGCCTTTTTTCTCTTGGGGTGAGCCTTCTGGGGTGACTGGAGGAAACTGGGCTTGGCTCTACGTTGGGATAGCTGAGTATTTGGCATATAGAGCTATTAGTAGACTGACTTATGTAGTCCCTGTATATTTGGAGTTATCCTCAATCTATATTTTCTTCTTCTACTATACCATCTCCTCTATCCTTTCGATTTCTATTATGTGCTAGCCATTTCTGACCCCATATAAGGTTTGGTTGGTACTGTAAGCATCACTCTGAATTATCTATGTGTTTAATTGTTACATCTAAATAGCGACATGCTATTATAACTATAACTGCTTAAATTGCTACATTCAAATAGCGACATGTTATTATATCTATACCTGTACACAAACCTTTGACTTTAGGCTAGTAATCTGGTAATCCTTGGCCTTCTGCATAGTCGAGTCCACATTACAATTATTATTTTTCTTAGCATGTAGCTTTATTCTATTTAAGTTTAGAGTGCCATACTTAATAGTGATTTATACTCTCTTTACCACTTTTGGCACTAACTCTGCTTAGATTTATATTGTAATATCTGTGGTTGACTGATACACTTAGCAGGTAATAGGCCTGATTCTCTTGATGAGTTCTTAGGCTATCTGGTTTTTATACTGTTACTTCTAATAAAATTTATTTATTTTCTATAGACGTTCATTTTTTTTTTTTTGGGGTGGTTTGAAGGAGAACAACCCGTCTTGGTACGAGGTGGTTTTGCCTTCATTTCCTATTCTTTATATGTTTTGCGCTTTATGCAGGGTTATGCCCGTGTTGCCACCCCTATAACCCATTCCTCTTTGTACTCCCGGCTAGTTTTCTAGCTAGGGAACATTGTTATACTTTAGAAATGTGTATGTTTTATCAAGTACGTGTTTGTTTATGTCCTTTTAATTATTAGTATTGCAGCTATCCCCTCCCTACCTTATTATGCCCCTCTATCACTGCTATGGAAAGTAATAAAAAAACAAACAGATTTATAGTCATTTACCCCAAAATTGAATTAAATCCTAGCAGAAGTTGTGTGAATCATCCTCATTGGCTGTTTGACAGCACCTGTTCTTCCCAATGCATGCTTTTTGGGCAGCAATTACCGTATATACTCGAGTATAAGCCGAGTTTTTCAGCACATTTTTTGTGCTGAAAAACCGGAACTCGGCTTATACTCGAGTCAATAGTCTGTATTATGGCAATTTACATTGCCATAATACAGACTGGGGGGAGAGGGGGCTGGCAGAGCTGTAACATACCTCTTCTGCAGCTCCTGTCAGCTCCCTCCTCCTCCGCGCCGTCCGTTCAGCACCTCGGTCAGCTCCCACTGTAAGTCTCGCGAGAGCCGCGGCTCTCGCGAGACTTACAGTGTGAGCTGACAGAAGAGCTGCACGGACGGCGCGGAGGAGGAGGGATCTGCAGAAGAGGTAAGTTACAGCTCTGCCAGCCCCCTCTCCCCCCACTGAACTGCCAATGCCACTGGACCACCAGGGAGTAAGAGCCCCCCTCCCTGGCCAGCTAGCAAGCAGGGAGGGGGGACGAAAATAATAATACAAATATTAATAATAATAATAAAAAATAATAAAAGTATTAATAATAATAATAATGAAAAAATTTTAAAAAAATTATAAAAAAATAATAAATTAAAAAAAAATAATATAACAAAAAAAACAATTAGTATTAAAATAATAAAAAAAATAATAAAAATGCCCACCCCCACCAAAGCTATGCATCACACACTCAAACACTGCATTCATACACACTGCATTCATACACACTGCATTCATACACACTGCACTCATACACACACTGCATTCATACACACACTGCATCACACACACAAGCACACTGCACTCATACACACACACTGCACCACACACACAAGCACACTGCATTCATACACACTGCACTCATACACACACTGCACTCATACATACACACACACGCCGCACTCATACACACACACTGCACTCATACACACACACTGCACTCATACACACACACTGCACTCATACACACACTGCACTCATACACACACTGCACTCATACACACACTGCACTCATACACACACTGCACTCATACACACACACTGCACTCATACATACACACACACGCTGCACTCATACACACACACTGCACTCATACACACACTGCACTCATACACACACACTGCATTCATACACACACTGCACTCACTCATACACACACACTGTAAATAAATATTCAATTAATATAATTTTTTTAGGATCTCATTTTATTTAGAGATTTACCAGTAGCTGCTGCATTTCCCACCCTAGTCTTATACTCGAGTCAATACGTTTTCCCAGTTTTTTGGGGTAAAATTAGGGGCCTCGGCTTATATTCGGGTCGGCTTATACTCGAGTATATACGGTATGCTGCCCCGAAATGATAGGCCTGTCTACTGGGCTGTCATAGGATGCTAGTACCAGGGGGGTGGAGGTGGCAGAACTCCACTTCCCCTGAATCAGCTTCCCTTTTGACGCCATGCCTAATGCATTGCTTAATCCTGGACGTGTGATTAGTGTAGGGGCATGTCTGACAGCTCCATGCTTTGAACGCATCCCTGCGCTTCCCCCTCCTACAGTGTCTGATAAGCTTCCCCTGAATCCATGCTTTTAGTTCCTCCTTCCCTTACTCTCTACTCTAGTCTCATTCAGGCAGGACTTTGTCTGATTCTTTGCATATTGAAAGTGATCTCAAAATTGTTTAGTATTGACCTCAAATAGTAATGTCTTAGCACTTCATTTTTTGCTGACTACAATTCCCATAAGACTCACTCAGCCATTTAGCAGGCTAAGTGTCTTGAGGAATATAATGTGCTTGTTACTTGTAAGGCACAAAGGTTAAAAATAATGCATATACTTTTTTTTAACTTACCGTCTATACTCGAGTAAAAGACAAGTTTTTCGGCACAATTTTTGTGCTGAAAAACCCCCACTCGTCTTATACTCGAGTGAGTGTCTGTATTATGGCAACTTACATTTCCATAATACAGACAAGGACCGCTGGGCTCATTACAAGCCCGGCGGTCCTGTTGGGGGCTGGCAGAGAGCTGTAACTTACCTTTCCTGCAGCTCCTGTCAGCTCCCTTCTCTCTCCTCCAGTCTGGTCAACTCCCTTCTCCTCCACTGTAAGTTTTGCGAGAGTCGCGGGGTCAGAGCGTTGCCACGGGTTACCGTGGCAATGCTCCGCACGGCAGTCACACCGCGAGACTTACAGTGGAGGAGAAGGGAGCTGACCGGCACGGAGGAGAGAGAAGGGAGCTGACAGGAGCTGCAGGAAAGGTAAGTAACAGCTCTCGGCCAGCAGTCTTGTGTGTGTGCTCAAAGTCCAATCAACACATGATATAAAAACTTCTAAAGTAAGTGACATCTGAAAGCTTTTTTTTTTTCATACAGCCTGTGTGAGTCGAAGCCAGGGTAGGTGTGGCTAGGGCTGCATAAACAGAAATAAAAAAAATAATTGAACTCATAATAGCTTATACACCAAAACTGCTTCATTAAAGTTTCCCAAGGGCAATGACTCAGTGGAGTCTGCTTGGGTAGCAAAATAACTCAAGGGCTTAGAGGGATAATAGTTGTTTAAATAGGATGTGTAGTAATTCTATAAACTGTACATCTATGAAATAAAGCAATAGGGTTTGTCTTCAATGAGAGTATAAGTGATAAACAATATAATACACAAAGTTAAATCTACTAATGGAGTTCAAAATAACAATATGTATTGTTTATATATATATATATATCACAAATCTAACAGTATACTGTATATCTATGAAGCACAAGTCCAGGTAATTAGCAACAATCCTCTCTTAACTGGTCCCTATTGTATCAACCCAATTTACTAGACCGAAAGGTCTGTTCTGTAGGCCCCATGCCTCGTGCCTCAGGCCTCTTTAATAGCTCCTGGTACAGCAACAGTGAAGGAAAATTCTTGCCTTGACCTTTATTGGCTTAGAAACGTGTGATGCAATGTCCATCATTGCTTATTAATCACCCCTACCTACCACTTTACTTCTTGTTTATTGATCTCTCCTATACAATAGCTCGTATCCTGATTCCACGCTCGTCAGTGAGATCATCACCATGTGGTTATACTACATTGTTGCTAGGAATAAAATGTACTGCATTGTTGCTAGGACAGGATGGACAGCCCCCCACAGGAAGGACAGAGATGTCGGTTTACTCGGTTATGAGTGATGAGGGTAGTGTCTATACTTAGCCGCAAGTCTCTTTCATCACTGTATGATTCTTGTTTTATTTTGTGTCTTAACTGTTACTCCTGTTTGACATCCAGACATGTCCCTATTTAGAACGAAGGGTTAACGCAAGGAAATAATTGTTTAGAGAAAATGTAGTGGACACCTATGACACGTGGAAGAAAGGACAAACAACATTGTAATTCAAGAATTTTTGGGCTGTGGAAGAATATGCAAAATCAATCAAAGCTTTTCTAACATGCAGTCCAGATCAGGGGCAGGCAATCTTCTGCACTCGAGGTGTTGTGGACTACATCTCCCATAACACTTATCACCCATAATGCTGGCAAAGCGTCCAAGGAGTTGTAGTCCACAACATCTGGAATGCCGAAGGTTGCCTACCCCTGATCTAGATAGTTCAGCAAGGCTTTTTAGCTGTATAGTCTCTTCTTCCACTGACTGGGATGGTTTAGTATCTTTTTTAATGTGTCAGTGATTGTTTGCTGCCTATTGACAGTTACTTGCATTATACACCCGCTATACAATGTAGCACGGAGCGAGTAGATCACATTTAGACTGAAATTAACTAGATCTATTGTAGCAATTTTAGTGATACATGTTGACTTTGTTTTCTATTTTGGAGTGAAAGATAGCATTGCGTTCACTAGATGGCAGCTGTGTCTCTTGTTGGAATATATGCATTCTGGAAAACACTCTGCTAGGACTCGTCCAAATGCGGTGCAGCTACAGAATGTGCAGCAATGCTGACTTGGGTCTAATTAATTTGGGGACGCATCTGTACCTTTACTTGCCTTAATAAATTAACAAAGCATCTCCCTGCTTGATGCAGTAAGAGCAGTATAATGATGTATTCACAAAATCAAGGAATTAGGTCAATTAATCCTGTTTATACAATGCTATGCTAGATGAAAAGGACAATTTTGAATGATCTGAAGCTACAGACAAGCCTTAAAGGAGCCAATGTAGAATGCCACTGAGTATGACAAGAAAGACAAAAGGGATACAGCTTCTGTGCTCATTTTGCATGAAAATATAACAATTATTTAATGCAGAGTATGAAGAAAGGCTATTTTTTTTTTAATCCCTGTGATTTATTTCTGTGAAAGGGTGATGGGAAAAAAAATAATGAAACAGCTTCCAATCCAGGGAAAGTGACATAAGCAAAGTAATATTTGGCAAGTCTGAAATTACACATAAAGCAAGAACACGCAATGTACAAATGGCTGTGTAGGTGGTTAAAAAAAGAATATTTATAATATATGAAAATGTTATCATCTCAGACAGCTTCAGAGATTAACTCTGCCGGTGATGGTGTATCTCAGTTAAAGTGACACTCTAAGCAACAACAAAAATGTAACACTCAACAAAGTGTTTTTTTTGTGTGTAGATTATGCCACTGCAGGCTTTCATATTTTTTTTACGGTTTAGTAAAAAAAACATGCATGCAATTTATTCTGCGCGGTTTCATTGGAGTCATGTGAAAAACGGTTTGCAAAAGCTGCAGATAAGCTGTGCTTTGAGAATCCCTTTAAGTCATGCCAAAGGTAAAGAGTGTTTAAAGAGTTTAGTATATTGCGGTGATAATGTTAGCAGAGTGTCAGTATCAATGTTATGCACCAGTTGTGGATTTTATATATCTGACTGTAGGCAACGACTGACCATGGAAGCCCAAGAGTAGAAGATCTAAAAAAGCGATGATACCCTCTAAGCCATTTTTATGAGTATTCCAGTACTATAATTAATGTAGCACTCTTAGCACCATAACCACTGCTGAATGCTGCAGTGTTTTAGGTGTCAGTAGTGCCTTGACACTGATCTATGCAAAGAGTCAAACCATTTTCAAATGATTTGACTTCTTTTTTGGGGTCTTATACGTAAGGTCTTGCACTGGTCCCCACCTTTATAACTTCCATTGGAGAGCCAGAAGCTCCCTCTAAGAGCAAAGTTCTCTTTCTCAATCAGCTGACTGAGCTAGCATTGCACAGGCAAGCTAAAAGAAGATCCTGTTTAGGAGTTTCTGGCTCCTCAAAGGAAGCTGTGGAGGCAGAGAGTAGTGCACAGCAGGTAAGAAATCAAACCATTCCAAAGGGGTTTGACTGCGTGTAATAATGGGGCACCAGTGTAATCATAGCACCATAACTACTACAGTGAACCATGAACTCCCTTTAATCAAGAGTGATTGGCATACTGATTGGTTTGCACCTATTGCTTCTTTTGTACTTGCATTGTAGTCACAAAATATTCTCAAAAAAGAAACTCACACGTTTATAAACACACATTTAAAAGGCCTACCCGTCCTATAATAATTGAATGTTATGAATGTTCCAACAGGTGGATTTTGTTCAGAAGGTACTCATGTTTCAGCGATTTTATCCGGTCGACACAATCCCTAATCCGTCCTACATGCATTATACATTTTTTCACTTCTCCCTCTCATTACCCAACCCATGGTCCACCTCCTCTGTGGAAGCCCACTCTTCTGCTCTTCTGATGGTGAGCAAAGACAGAACAGGATGAGTGGAATGGACCTGGAGTGTAGTTGATCTGACTCTGGTTAGTTTTTTTTAAACAAACAAGCAAACAAACAAACAAACAAACAAACAACAACAAGGGGGACTAAAAAAAAATAATTAGAAATGTTTAAATTGCCATTATTTATCGTTCCCCTCTCCTCTTCCTTGACCACTTTGCTGCCTGGCTACCCTACTTCCTCTCTTCTAATATTCCATCTCTAATTCTCGAGGACTTCAATATTCCTATTAACCCACCTTTGACCTCAGCAGCCTCTAAACTACTTTCAATTACTTCCTCCATCCGGCTATCACAGTCGGCTAATTCTTCCACCCATGTAGCTGGCAATACCGTCAACCTCATTTTCTCTTATGCATGTACAGTATCTAATATCTGCAACACTCCATTTCCTCTTTCTGATCACCACCCCTGTTATCATTTGCTCTCAAGTACCCCCTCACCCAACAACCTCAGCCTAACCCCCCTCAACTCAGGAGGAACCTTAATTCTATTGACCTCCAGCAGCTGTCAGCTGATATTGATTCACAACTGCTATCCATCCCTTCCCTCTCCTGTCCCTCACTGGCCATCTCCACATATAACACTACCCTCACCTCGGCCTTGAACGCTGGAGCCCCGCTCCAAACATGCACCTCAAGGAGGACACACCCCCAACTGTGGCATACTTAATCAACACGCTACCTGCAAAATTGCTCCCATTGGGCTGAACTCTCCTGAAGAAAGTCTCGCACCCAGGCAGACTTTCTCCATTATAGATTCATATTGTGTTCCTACAGTGCAGCCATTGCCCTCGGCAAACAGTCATATTTTTCCTCTCTCATTAGTTCATGCTTCCACAATCCCAGGCGTCTCTTTGACACCTTTAACTCTCTTCTTCGCCCTGCTGTGGCCACCCCCCAAACTAACCTTACAGCCGATAGCTTTGCATGCTAATTTCCCGACAAGATTGAACAGCTAATTAAATAATTCTCCTCACCTTGCGGTTCTCTTTCTCAATCACACGTAGATCATGCCTTTCTTACCCTTCAGACTTTCTCCACGGCTACTGAATAAGAGGTGGCTGTGCTTCTCCTTTCCTCTTGCCCCACCACTTGTCCTGTCCAATCTCACCTTATCAGATCTCTCTCCCAGATCTCTCTCCCCTCCCCGGACCTATCCCCTGCAATCCTGCAACGTGTCACTGCTTGCCTTTCTTCCATCTCTGACTGGATGTCCTCCCACTTTCTGAAACTAAACCTCTATAAAACTGAGCTCCTTGTCTTTCCTCCTTCTAATACTGATGCTTCTCTTTCGCTCTCCCTTCAAGTTAGTGGTATCCACATAAGTCCATCCTTGCAAGCGCGCTATCTTGGCATCATACTTGACTCTGGCCTCACCTTTGAGCCTACATCTATTATGTTTCCAAATCCTGTAGATTCTACCTTAAAAACATAACCCCTTTCTTACGCAAGATGCTACCAAGAAGCTTGTCCATGCTCTAGTAATTTCCCGCATGGATTATTTTAACCCACTCTTGATTAGTCTTCCCAAAAGCCGTATTGTCCCTCTACAGTCTGTAATGAATGCTGCCACCAGGCTGATTGTCCTCTCTAGTCGGTCCACTCACACCTCATCCCTCTTTCAGTCCTTACATTGGCTTCCTGTATCATATAGGAGTCAATTCAAAGTGCTAACCCATACCTATGAAGCACTGAAAAATTCTAGCCCATCTTATATCTCATTACAGATCAATAGGTATGCCCCTTCTCTGTCTCTCTGCTCTGCCTGTGACCTTCTCCTGTCCGCTGCTCGCACCCGTACGGCCATCTCACACTTGCAGGACTTCTCACGGGTGCCTCCCTTCCTATGGAATAGCCTGCCTACCACCTTCAAACTCTCCCCTAATCTTCAATCATTTAAGAAGTGCCTTAAAACCCATCTCTTTAGGAAAGCTTATGGCCTCCCAGACTAACCTCTACCTCACAACCTGTCTCTTGCTCTGTCCTAAAGGGCAGCACTCTACTCTCTCCTCCAGCTCTGCTTCTCTCCCACCTTATTTGATTGCTATTTACTGTACTAATGTGTTTTATTCCCCACCTCCTATAGACTGTAAGCCCATTTGAGCAGGGCCCTCTTCAACCTATCGTTCCTGTAAGTTTTCTTGTAATTGTCCTATCTATAGTTAAATCCCCCCTCTCATAATATTGTAAAGCTCTACGGAATCTATTTGCGCTATACAAATGGCAATAATAATAATAATAATAATAATAATAATAATGGAACACTGTGATCTACAAAATGTAGCCACGTGCTGAAATATGCAAATGATCACTAAAATGTAATTATGTATTGTCACATCTCTGAGGTTCTGATTGGGAAGGCAAAAAAAAAAATATATATATATATATATATATAATGGGAATGGGATACAGCGACGAATGGCTTATCAGCAGCAATTTATTCAACAAGGTTATTAAAAACTAGGAAAAATTTGACAAATAAATGTACATGGAAAATTATAATTTCCTGTGTCAGAGAAAAATATGTTTTATATTATTAAATAGGCATTAGTTTGTATAATAAATATGTGTTAAACAGGCAGTAAGAAAACATTCTGCTGCCACATCTTAATCCAAGATGGCCTGAGCTATTTGAGCTACTCAACCAATTAATTACATTTTCTTTCTTACACTCTGCCATATAAGTGCTTTTCAAATATCTCCCTTCTGTATCTCTCGCACCACATGCATGTTTTACATTTAAATATGGACGATTAGATAGTAATAATTAATGTATTTGTCACACTTTTACTAAATACTAAATCATTTGATTACAATGTATTGTGTTGTTTGAAATCAGTCAATAAATAAATGGAGTTAAGGTTTATAATGTAGAGGTCATAAAAAAAAGGCTAATTATGACAAATCATTAAGAGTTTATGCTGTGGGGATGAGACTGCTGAGATTAAAGAATGAATGTGAAATACAGCATGTAATTAGAAGAATAATTGCTGAGTACGTAGGTGTTTGCCCCCCCTCCCCCTTTGTGTTTGCTGCTATAATATTTGTGTTTCCTGCTTTACCTATTAAACCACGTTCCGCCTTATCCATTGGCTCATGGGAATCTTTATTCTTGATAACGCATGTTGCAGGCCAATAATGCAAACACAAGTGGTGTATAAAAACAGCTTTTAGTTTTAGGGCCTCCATAATCAAGGCCATTTCTCTATTAGTGATGTACCGAACTGTTCGCTGGCGAATAGTTCCTGGCGAACATAGCGTGTTCGCGTTCGCCACGGCGGGCAAACACATGCGCGGTTCGATCCGCCCCCTATTCGTCATCATTGAGTAAACTTTGACCCTGTGCCTCACAGTCAGCAGACACATTCCAGCCAATCAGCAGCCGACCCTCCCTTCCAGACCCTCCCACCTCCTGTACAGCATCCATTTTAGATTCATTCTGAAGCTGCATTCTTAGATAGAGGAGGGAAAGTGTAGCTGCTGCTCATTTGATAGGGAAATGTATAGCTAGGCTAGTGTATTCAGTGTCCACTACAGTCCTGAAGGACTCATCTGATCTCTGGTGTAAGGACAGCACCCCAAAAAGCCCCTTTTAGGGCTAGAACATCAGTCTGCTTTTTTTCCCCTGTGTAATCTAATTGCAGTTGCCTGCCTGCCAGCTTCTGTGTCAGGCTCACAGTGGATACTGTGCCCACTTGCCCAGTGCCACCACTCATATCTGGTGTCACAAGAGCGTGCATTTAAAACCCAAACACTTTTTTCACTGTTATTGATTGAATAGCAGTTAGATGTCTGCAAGCGGATGTCAGGCCTACATCGTGTACTCTGCCAACCTCTGCCAGTGCACATTGCCACTCATATCTGGTGTCACTATAGCGTGCATTTAAAACCCAAAAACTTTTTTCACTGTTATAGATTGAATAGCAGTTAGTTGTCTTCAAGCGGGTGTCAGGCCTACAACGTGTACTCTGCCAACCTCTGCCAGTGCACATTGCCACTCATATCTGGTGTCACAATAGCGTGCATTTAAAACCAAAAAACTTTTTTCACTGTTATAGATTGAATAGCAGTTACTTGTCTTCAAGCGGGTGTGTCAGGCCTACAGCGTGTACTCTGCCAACCTCTGCCAGTGCACATTGCCACTCTTATTTGGTGTTGCAATAGATTGCATTTAAAAACCAAAAAACTTTTTTCACTGTTATAGATTGAATAGCAGTTAGTTGTCTGCAAGCAGGTGTCAGGCCTACAGCTTGTACTCTGCCAACCTCTGCCAGTGCACAGTGCCACTCATATCTGGTCTCACAGTAGCTTGCACGCATAGTACCACTAATCCAAAAAATAATGACAGGCAGAGGCAGGCCACCCCGCAGGGGCCGTTGTGGTCGTGGTGCTGTGATTCCCTTTTGCCCTATAATAATGCCCAATTTTCAGACGCCACGTACCCTGAACTTGACAATTTCTGAGGACATAATTGACTGGCTAACACAGGACACCCAATCTTCTACAGCTTCCGCTCGGAACCTTGACACACCATCCTCCTCCAGCTTAGCTTCGGGCACCACTCAAGATACCACTCACCCGCCTGCCGCCACCACCAACACTAGCACCACAGCCGCTTCACTTTATCTGTCAGAGGAGTTATTTACACATCCGTTTGAAGAAATGAGTGATGCGCAACCATTATTGCCAGAAGATGTAGATACAGGGATATGTCTCAGGCAGGCAGCATTACACACATGGACGTACGGTGTGATGATGATGATGTTGTACCTGCTGCTGCTTCCTTTGCTCAGTTGTCAGATACAAGTGAAGTGGTTGATGATGACGATGCGTCCATGGATGTCACGTGGGTGCCCGCTCGGCAAGAAGAAGAACAGGGCGAAAGTTCAGATAGGGAGACAGAGAGGAGGAGGAGACGAGTTGGAAGCAGGGGGAGGTCGTCGCAAGGAGCTAGTGGCACAGTCAGACAGCAGGCATCGGCACCCGGGGTCAGCCCGACAGCACGCCAATCAACGCATGCTGTGTCCACCACCAGAATGCCATCATTGCAGAGCTCAGCAGTGTGGCATTTTTTTGTGTGTCTGCCTCTGACAACAGCTATGCCATTTGCAACCTGTGCCAAAAGAAACTGAGTCGCGGGAAGTCCAACACCCACCTAGGTACAACTGCTTTGCGTAGGCACATGATCGCACATCACAAACGCCTATGGGATCAACACATGAGTACAAGCAGCACACAAACTCAAAGCCCCTCTTCAGCCACGTCAACCACTGCTGTCCTCCTTGCCCCCTTTCAACCATCCGCCACTCCGTCTCTCGCCTTGAGCAGTTTCTGCTCATCTGCCCACAGTCAGGTGTCTGTCAAGGACATGTTTGAGCGCAAGAAGCCAATGTCAGAAAGTCAACCCCTTGCCCAGCGTCTGACAGCTGGCTTGTCTGAACTATTAGCCCGCCAGCTTTTACCATACAAGCTGGTGGAGTCTGAGGCGTTTAAAAAATTTGTAGCTATTGGGACACCGTAGTGGAAGGTACCGTAGTGGAAGGTACTGCCAAGTGACCCTATGTAGGGGGAACAGTCCCTATTCTGCACTGTGTCAGTGTGTATCAGGGTCCCTGAGGACAGGTGTCAATCCATATCTGCCATGTGACCCTATGTAGGGGGAACAGTCCCTATGCTGCTCTGTGTCAGTGTGTATCAGGGATCCTTAGTATAGGTGTCAATCCATATGTGCCAAGTGACCCTATGTAGGGGGAACAGTGTCAGACCTTCCGGCATTCGCTAACCGTGGACTTCCGGGTTCTCGGAGCGCGGCCACTCCCCCTCCTATGACGCGGTCGTTCCCAGGATTCATAGAGAGACCGCGTCAACACCACAGTGCTGGATCAACTCGAAAGCTCCCGCGAACTTCAAACTGAATATTCACTACTTCTACTGTGTATCGGACCCGGACTGTTTAATCGTTTACCCTCCTTCTCCTCTCCTACGACCTCGGACTGTTTTTGGATATTCTCTTGCCTGCTGCAACCTCGATTCTCTGTGGAATCTCTATCACCAATTTGGATTATCGCTCCTTCATAAGTTAAGTAAACCAGATTGGCTCAAGCTTGATATATAACCATCCTAATTCTAAGTGGTTCGCTATCTGCTCCACCTAAACTCCTAACCTTGTTCTCAACACCTACTAATTAATCATCTGCATCCTAATTTGGAACTTCTCGCTGGTTGTGTTAAAATTTGCCTTATCTTAAAACAACTTCAACTCCGCTGCTGTTTATAACCTGCCAGGAATTAAAGAGACAGTTCAAATTGATTATCTTTTTATTTAAAAGCAATAAACAATATCAAGTTCAGAAATCTGCAGTTGTTTCCATCTTGTCAACAATTGAGCATTACAGATTGATCCAGCCTAATTAATGGATACAGCAGATCTCACTTCTGAAATCACCAGATTAAACCAAAGAGTGGATACGCTTACTCAAGGCATGCAAGATCTACAGATCACCAATGAAAGAATCCTTACTTATGTAAGGGACTTGCAAACACATACTCCTCACACAGTTACACACTCGGCTAGTGACCCTGCTGTCTCCAACCCCGAAAAATTCTCTGGAGACAGGTCCCAATACCGAGAGTTTATCAATTCTTGCAAGTTGTTGATTGCATTAAAACCCCGATCATATCCCACTGAAAGATCTAAAGTTTGTTCTGTTATTTCATTTTTGAGAGGTGAACCCATGGCCTGGGCTCATTCCTTTCTTGAGAATGATGATCCCATATTGGATTCTCTGGATGAATTCTTTGAAGCCATGTCTCTTCTTTACGAAGACCCAAACAAACAAGCGACTGCAGATTTAACCATTAGAACACTGCAGCAAAGAAACAGGCCTGTCGAAGATTACATTGCTGAATTCAAACGATGGGCACCAGAAACTCAGTGGAATGACATAACTCTACGTAACCAGTTCCGTATTGGGTTATCTGAAGCTGTCAAGGATGAGCTCTCCAGAACTGAACTACCTACTACACTAAATGCACTTATCCAACTGTCAATCAGTATCGACAGAAGACTTAGGGAAAGAAAAGCTGAGAAATCACTCACTAGCTCTCTATGGAAAAAACCCTTCACCTCTTCAAAGGCACCGGAGAAACCTATAACTCCCGCTGAACCTATGGAAATAGGGGTTGTGAGAAGTCCTCTTACTCCAGAAGAGAGAACCAGAAGAAGACAAATGAACCTCTGCATGTACTGTGCTTCGCAAGAACATGTGGTCCCAGACTGTCCCCTATTGAAACGTCCCCGAGGTGGTAAGCATGGTTCCACCACAATTGTTATGAGTGTGCTTCCCTCTAAACCAATCTCTCATTTCTCCTCTGTTTCTCTCATATTACAGTGGGACAAAGAAAGAATTACGACTAAGGCCATTATTGATTCCGGTGCTAATGGGGTGTTCCTGGACTCATCCTTTGTTACAAAAAATAAAATTCCTTGTGTTCAAAAACGTAATTCCGTCTCTGTCAGAGTTATTGATGGCTCCTTAATCTCCTCGGGGCCCATTCGCCTTGAAACTGTCCCTTTAAGGACTACTACTAATTATATCCATTCTGAATTTCTTGTTTTTGATGTCATAAATTCTCCTCTTTATCCAATAATATTAGGGATAGACTGGTTACGGACTCACAACCCACTTATTACATGGGCTCCTTTCTCTCTCACGTTTAACTCTGCATATTGCCAGGGAACATGTCTACAACACATCCCCATTTTGCATGTTACTGGGGAATCCACTATACCTTCCTGCTATTCAGAGTTCGCTGATGTGTTCAGTAAAAAGGAAGCAGAGACACTTCCTCCTCATCGACCCTATGATTGTCCGATTGACCTTGTTCCTGGTGCTCCTATCCCTTTTGGACATATTTATCCTCTCTCTGAATCAGAGTTAAAAACCCTCAAGGAATACCTGGATGAAAACCTCCGTAAGGGGTTCATTAGACCTTCCTGTTCACCAGCCGCTTCCAGCATGTTTTTTGTAAGAAACAAGGACCAGACTATACGGCCAATCATCGATTACAGGTCTTTAAATAAAATAACTATCAAGAATCGTTACCCTCTTCCCCTGATCAATGAGTTGATTGAAAGATTAAGAACAGCTACCATCTACACTAAACTTGACCTTCGTGGGGCATATAACCTTGTTAGAATCAAGGCCAATGATGAATGGAAAACGGCGTTCAGGACCCGATATGGTCTTTACGAATATCTTGTCATGCCCTTCGGGCTATGTAACGCCCCTGCAACCTTTCAGCATTTCATTAACGATATCTTCCGAGATCTCCTAGACGTTTGTGTCATCATTTACTTAGATGATATTCTCATCTACTCCAACAACCTTGAAGAACACAGAAAACACGTGAGATGGGTATTATCCAGATTAAGAACACACAAATTATACGCAAAACCAGAAAAATGTATATTTGAAGTCAATGAAATCACTTTTTTGGGATACGTTATCTCCCCTCATTCAATAAGTATGGATACCTCCAAAATAGATTGCATTGTCAACTGGTCTACTCCTACTAATACTAAAGACTTACAACGTTTTCTGGGATTTGCCAACTTCTATAGGAAGTTCATTAAAAATTACTCCAAGGTTGCTCATCCCCTCAACCTGCTCAATAGCAGTAAACGGTCCTTTGCTTGGAACGATAAGGCTCAAGCAGCCTTTGATGAATTAAAACGGAGATTCACAAGTGCTCCCATTCTTCAACTACCTAATCCTGCTTTTCTCTACGTCATGGAAACGGATGCTTCTGACACAGCTATCGGGGCTGTCCTCTCTCAACACCAAACGCCTCAAGAGCCTCTCCATCCAGTAGCTTTTTTTTCACGATCTTTGTCTCCTGCTGAACGAAATTATCCTGTAGGAGAAAAAGAATTATTAAGTATTAAAGCTGCATTCGAAAACTGGCGTCACATACTTGAAGACACACGCACTCCTGTAATTGTTTATACAGACCACAGGAACCTTGAATATCTTCATTCCAACAAAACACTCTCTGCCAGACAAGTACGCTGGAATCTTTTCTTTTCCCGTTTCAATTTTCAAATCATCTACAGACCTGGATCCAGAAACAAAAAGGCAGATGCCCTGTCCAGAATTCACCAAGATCTTCCTGTAAACGAAACTCAACCACCTAAAATCATAGGTATTATTTCGTCATTAATAGAGGATATTAAACATCTTAAAGAAGAAGATCTTGAACTTCCCAAACAAAGCAATCTATCAAAAAAGGACGGTATCTACTACTTCAAAGACAGGTTATACATTCCTCCCTTGCTTAGGAATAAAATACTCTCTTTGATTCATGATTCCCCTCTGGCTGGTCATCCTGGTACAAGGAAAACACTGGAGCTGTCTAAAAGATATTACTGGTGGCCTCGCCAGGACAGAACCATAGAATCTTATGTCAAAAACTGCCCAACCTGTCTGAGATCAAAATCTGACCATCATCCACCATTCGGTCAATTACTGAGCCTACCTGTTCCAGAAAGACCTTGGCAGTCCATCTCAATGGACTTCTTGGTAGAACTCCCTCCTTCGCAACATCATACCACCATTCTGGTAGTGGTAGACCGTTTCACCAAGATGTCCCATTTTATTCCTTTGAAGAAATTACCCTCTTCATCTGAACTTGCAAAAATATTCATCAACAACATCGTAAAACTCCATGGTCTTCCTGAAGAAATCATATCAGACAGAGGAACACAGTTCACCTCCAAATTCTGGAATGAGATGTGTTCCTCCCTCAACATTCAACGTAAATTATCTTCAGCCTATCATCCCCAAACCAACGGACAAACAGAGAGAGTTAATCAATGTGTTGAACAATACTTGCGGTGTTATTGCTCTCACTTACAAGATGATTGGATCACGTGGTTACCAATGGCAGAGTTCTCATACAACAACTCGGTACACGCTAGTAGCAAAATGACTCCCTTCTTCTCAAATTTTCAATTCCATCCTTCTTCATTCCCTGATCAAGGACTTCCTTCTTCTAATCCATACGTCTCCAACCATAACTCGTTCATGTCTGCCCTCTTCCTCAGGTTACGTGATAACCTTAAAAATGCATCATCTGCTCAGAAAAAGTTTTTCGATACTGGTAGACGACCTTCCCCTACTTACAAGGTTGGTGATCTAGTATGGCTCTCTTCAAAAAACATTGTCACCAACCGTCCCTCAAAGAAACTGAGTTCACTCTTCCTTGGCCCTTTTCGTATATTGTCGCTTATCAACGAAAACGTGGTTAGATTGAAACTTCCACCTACCATGAAACTACATCCAGTCTTCCATGTGTCATTGCTTAAACCACACCACTCCGACCCTTTCATGAGGGATGTTCTTACCACTCCTGATCCCATTCTGGTACAAGGTGAAGAGGAATACGAGGTCCAGAGGATTCTCGATTCACGAATCCATCGTGGTTCCTTACAATATCTTGTCCGGTGGAAGGGCTACGGAGTTGACGAAGATTCATGGGTGTCGTCCTCCGCGGTGCATGCTCGTCGACTTATCAATGCGTACCATGCTCGCTACCCATCCAGACCTCGTTGACAGCATCCGGTGGCTGCTTCTTATGAGGGGGGTTCTGTCAGACCTTCCGGCATTCGCTAACCGTGGACTTCCGGGTTCTCGGAGCGCGGCCACTCCCCCTCCTATGACGCGGTCGTTCCCAGGATTCATAGAGAGACCGCGTCAACACCACAGTGCTGGATCAACTCGAAAGCTCCCGCGAACTTCAAACTGAATATTCACTACTTCTACTGTGTATCGGACCCGGACTGTTTAATCGTTTACCCTCCTTCTCCTCTCCTACGACCTCGGACTGTTTTTGGATATTCTCTTGCCTGCTGCAACCTCGATTCTCTGTGGAATCTCTATCACCAATTTGGATTATCGCTCCTTCATAAGTTAAGTAAACCAGATTGGCTCAAGCTTGATATATAACCATCCTAATTCTAAGTGGTTCGCTATCTGCTCCACCTAAACTCCTAACCTTGTTCTCAACACCTACTAATTAATCATCTGCATCCTAATTTGGAACTTCTCGCTGGTTGTGTTAAAATTTGCCTTATCTTAAAACAACTTCAACTCCGCTGCTGTTTATAACCTGCCAGGAATTAAAGAGACAGTTCAAATTGATTATCTTTTTATTTAAAAGCAATAAACAATATCAAGTTCAGAAATCTGCAGTTGTTTCCATCTTGTCAACAATTGAGCATTACAAACAGTCCCTATTCTGCTCTGTGTCAGTGTGTATCAGGGTCTCTAAGGACATGTGTCAATCCATATCTGCCAAGTGACCCTATGTAGGGGGAACAGTCCCTATTCTGCTCTGTGTCAGTGTGTATCAGGGATCCTTAGGATAGGTGTCAATCCATATCTGCCAAGTGACCCTATGTTGGGGGAACAGTCCCTATTCTGCTCTGTGTCAGTGTGTATCAGGGTCCCTGAGGACAGGTGTCAATCCATATCTGCCAAGTGACCCTATGTAGGGGGAACAGTCCCTATTCTGCTCTGTGTCAGTGTGTAAAGGTCTCTGAGGACAGGAGTCAATCCATATGTCAAGGTGTCAATCCATATGTCAAGGTGTCAATATGTCATATGTCAGGTGTCAATCCATATCCATTGTGGAATGTTAGGTGATTTATGCCCTTTATGGATTAAAACCAGACTCTGCATAAACTGTGTAATTTTCCATGGGAGTTTTGCCATTTATCCCCCTCTGGCATGCCACAGTCAAAGTGTTAGTCCCCTTGAAACAACGTTTCCATCACTATTGTGGCCAGAAAGAGTCCCTGTGGGTTTTAAAATTTGCCTGCCCATTGAAGTCTATGGCGGTTCGCCCGGTTCGCCGGTTTGCGAACGTTTGCGGAAGTTCGTGTTTGCGAACCGAAAATGTTATGTTCGCGACATCACTATTCTCTATGAGTGCACATTAAAGAGTCACTCCAGACTCCTAAACAACTGTAGCTTGCTGAAAAGTTTTATGTGTGAAGAGTGTGACCTCTTTTTTTAATTTTGCAAAAAGTGTAGATTTCAAATTAAATTGATACTTTTTTTTAAATTAACCTGGTTACACCCCCTTAGCTTTCAAGCAGACAACAGGTAATGTTACTTCCTCAAGAGGCAGCAATTTCCCAGAGCACCTAACTGCAAATGCTTCTCATTTAGCTGCAACGGCAGCAGACAAGAGAACTGCAGGTTTTGCATGCAGATTTTAGATATATCCCCATTGAAAAAAATACATAATCAAATGCATGCAAGTTTTCATTTGGGGTATATCCACTAAACAGTGATTTTATACATTTTGTATTTGGGCATTAGAGTGTCCCTTTCATTCTGTCTTATTTACCTGACTCAGCTAGTCTAGTTCCTGGTCCTTAGAATAAAATTTATAACTCTTGTAGCATTGTCTCATCTAATTTTTTTGTCCTTGAACATTTTACCAAACAAATAATACCCTTACTGCCCACCTACTCCAATTTAATCTTTTTTTTTTTTTATCAAAGCACTCATCAAAAACAACCACGTTAGTCTAAAATCAGAAGAGCTGTTTATTTAATTAAACCAGAAAAAACGCTATACTACATATTTCAGTTCTCATTAATCTTCAAACCCAATATGTTTTATGAGTTTCAAGACATTATATTGTCTACACTTTGTAAAAATATTATATATGTTTTTTGTGTTATAGGAACCGTTGAGCTAAGTTACTGATACCAAGTCTATTATGTCATTAATAAAAACCAAACAGACTAGACAGTAATGGTAGATACTGTAATTGTTAAGAAAGTAGTTTGTATGTTATGTATGTGATTTTATGTCTGATTCTACCTTTTTTATAATGTGTTTTTCTAATTCATCTCTGTATTTCAAAGTTTAATTATCTGCATTCATTTGACTCTGTATTTACATTTCTGCATGTATACCTAGCTGGTTTTACAGTCTAACAAGGACATGCACATGTTGGAGCGTGTTAAAATAAATCTACAACCAGAAGAATGGAAGTTTTTCTGGTTAAACCTAACACAAAAAAGAAGTGTCAGATTCATACAACTGTTGGGAGAAAATTGCAAGTAGGACCATATGAACTTTGTAATGATAAAGACAAATATTTGGAAATTTAAGCTAGAATTTAGGTTTTCCAAAGGTAACTTGTGGGACATGCTATAGAAAGATAAGCTTGAAGGCAACCTGGTGCAATGGGACAGCAATTAGGCAAATATAAGTATGCAAGTATAAAATAATCAAATAAATTACATCAGAATCCAACAGACAGAAAAAAAGTGTGTGTATCTAATTTTATAGAAGCTTAAAACAATACACGACAGTTTCAAAGCAAATGATATACACTGAAACTGTAAAAAAAAGTCCAGGAAATGCATGAATATATCATGCTATATTGTTATAATAGATATGGCTGAGGATATTAAGGCAATTATGTATTGGTATAAATCATATGTTATTATTATTATTATTATTGCCATTTATATAGAGCCAACAGATTCCGTAGTGCTTTACAATATTATGAGAGGGGGAATTAACCCCTTACAGTGGTAGAAGGAGGAGAGGAAACTATAGTAGACTGGCTTTGGTAGAAAAGGCAGTTTGTCTAACGTAATTAATTAAGGGAGTATAGTAGTCAGGGTCATATTCATGATCGTTAATTCAGTTAATCCAAATATTTTAATAGAAATACAGATATAAGTGTTTCTTTCACTGTTAACGTTAACAGCTTTTGATATAATTAGAGAACTGCAAACAACTTTCAATGCGGTAACAATTTGTTGCTCAGTAATCGCAACGTGAAAGGATAAACCGTATTCTAGGTTTGAGAAAGAATTACTTCCAATACAGTAACAGTTAAAGCGGCACTGTCATGCCAAACTTACCTTTCTATAATTGGTTGCTCTTCTCTTCCTCTCTCAGGATATGTTCTTCATTTCTTCCTGTCTGCTCTAGTTTTCTATAAAACATAAGACAAAGTAGGGACTATTTGTCTTATGGGGGTTTCCTATGCCTGACCATCTCTGACCAGCAGAGGAGCAAAGTGTGCTTCATTTCCGGGGGTCAGAGCAATTTACCCACAATTCTCACCTTTCCTCTGTGTTCTCGTGACATTTAGACAGAACGCCTATGAAACTACCGAATTGCGTCCTAACAGAATGAGAACAGTTTCATTTAAAAACATAGTATTCCACCACCCGTGCAGCGTGAGTAGGGGCTAGTAAACTGAAGGGGGGGCCTTGCGGCCCCCTTTCCCCCACCCCTGAGTGGCGGGTGGGGGCACTAAATAACAATGGGGGGACCTATTGTCCTCCCACCCGGCCCCCACCCAGCCCCCACCCCTGAGCAGTGGATGGGGGCCCTAAATGAGAATGAGGCGGGTGTACCTATTGTCCGGACCCCCACCCCTGAGCAGCAGGTGGGGCACTAAATAACAATGGGGGAGACCTTTTGTCCTCCCCCCGGGCCCCATCCGTGAGTGGCATGTGGGGGCCATAAATAAGAATAAGAGGGGGGACCTACTGTCCTCCTCCCTGGCCCCCACCCCTTTTGTCTCGGCTTCTTCCAATCTCATTTGATAATTTATTTTTTATTACCTGCCCTACCCTTCCTTTCCCCCACCCTCCCTTTGCTGTCTCAAAGTGTGCACATGCATTCTATGAGAAGACTTTGATTGTACCTCCGTGCTGCTCCTGTGACTGCACATGGGGGTGCACCAAAAAACAACCAGGAGCTTCATCTGGCCCTGGATTATGGTAAGTAAAACTTTATCTTTAAACACTTTTTAAGCTTTTAGTTGTTGGGGTTACCTAAAGAATAATTCAAAAAGGGCATTATTCTGTTCAAAACAAAAAAGGGTTGGAGAAACCCTTTAAAGTGAATGGGAGACAAGATGAATTCTCTACATCCATGAGGTCAGTACATAAAAGAGACTAGGCCAGTACAATGGTCATCAAAAGAAAAACATGAGGAAGTTACATAGGAAATCACATACACTTTATGAAGTGGATTTTTTACATTATTCATAAGATGTCTCATGGGTATTACATTGATTTAGGGGCAAATACAGCTTTCAATTTACCACAATTCACTGTTCAGTAAGCACATGGACTTTGTTTTGTTAGCATTGCATTATAGCCATAGGCTTGTTTTTGATGTTTACCAATCTAGGACAATCAGAAAAAGGTATTATTTTTAATAAAAAGCCACTGATAAAATACTGTAGCCCACGAGCTGTTGATTGATCACAGTTGAGACCAATATCGCTTATTACCTTTATCTCAAGGGTTGTTACTAAGTATACAACATTAAGGATTAAGTGATTATTCAGAGTTACTTTGTATAACAACACTAACATGTTTGATTTTTTTTAAAAATAATATCTTTAGAGTTTCCATTTTTTGAGCTACTGTTTATTTTATTCATTTTTATTTCCAAATGTATTTTTTTTTTTTTTTTTTTTTAGTAACCAGCATCTATGTTGAGAAATATTTTTTAAAAGGGATACTGTATGCATTAAAACAACTAGCTTAATGAAGCAGTTTGGGTACATAGATCATGCCCATGCAATCTTAATGCTAAATTCTCTGCAATTAAATCACTTTTGTTTTGGTCCATGCAACACTAGCCACACAGGCCAAAGCTGTGACTCACCCAGCCTGCATGGAGAAAAAATGTTTAATTTTCAATTAGACATTAACTAACTTTAGAATTTCTGTATCTCCTAATTTGTAAATTATACTTTAATCCCACACAAAAGACTCCTTCAATATCTATAACGCTGGAGATAAGAAAGAACAGGCAATAAGAAATTCTAAATACAAAAAACAGACTCTGCAGTAATGGACGTTTAAACATTAGAACTCCCTTCCAGGAAGTGTTTAGGAAGGTTGTGTAAGTCATATTCAGGGAGGTATGACTAGGGATGCATAAACAAAGTGATTTAACTCATAAATTACAGATAAGTGAGCAGTTAAACTGCAGGAACATGGTTAATTCACTAAAGTTGTTTTGGTCCTATAGTATCCCTTTAACTACTCTAATAGGCAGAAACAGTTAACCCCCCATCTCCTCCCCTCCTTCCCCTTTATACCACCTTCCCCCCCCCCCCCCCCCATTTATACCACCTCCCCCCCCCCCATTTGTTAGCATTCTGCAGAGATCCTAGGATGCACTCACTTGGCTTTTAAGAACAAAAGGGAACTGTTATTACAATACAGTTGTGTTCAGTGATAATGATTTAAAAACCTCTATGTAAAGGCTTAGCAATAAAGATACATTTTTTTTTATTTTCAGCAAAGATAACTAAAAAGTGTAAAGAGAAAATTGAGGGGTATTGACAGGCCACCCATAACGCCAGCGTTAAGTAATATTGATCTCATGACCCAGGTGGCCTATTTTATCTCAGGATGAATTAAAGTATTAACGATCTTTAAAGCAACACTCTTCACTTCTTGGATAGATACATCCTGAAGCAGGTGCACAATCAGGATCCTGGAAGTTAATTACTGAAACTGTGTAGTTGAATTAGTAAATTGGATCATGATCTGAAATAAATGAGAAGTTGAGAGCTGTCTGGTTTGGCTTGTTTCTAAAACCTCAGCTGAAACTAATAATAAAGTTCCTGGGGGGTATTTAATTAATTTTTTTTGTCACTAGAACTGGCATTGAGTTCTTTTTTTATTTGTTTTATTTAACGTACATTTCATTAGTTTTCACTGAGGCGTTTAGCTCTTACACTGCCTATAATTTTAATGGTGTTGGGTGTATGAATGGGTGATAAAATCTCCCATTCTGTAATTGCCTTTTTGTCAAAATTGGTTCACTGGATGGTAAATAGTGCTTGCTGGCTGCGTCACAAAAGAAGGAAATAATAAACAATTAAAACTGAATTCTGACACCCCCAGCTATCGAAGACCCAAATTCTTACTTCACAAATGCAACATCCATATTTTCTTTAGAGAACACTTTAAATTATGCAAAAGTACTTAAGCAATTGTTATTGGAAAATGAGGCTATTTAAAATTCTGCATTAAGAAGAGGTTCTTGCTAAATATCCCCTCCCCCCTCTTCCTCCTGTCTAAAATGTTTGTTTAGTGTTTTCATGAACATTAGGGACACTTTACTGCCTAAATAAAAATAAATTTAAAAAAATTCAGTTTAGTAGATATAGCCCCAATAAAAGCAATGTCAGCATTTAATTAAGCATTTTTTTTAATTGGGCTATAGCTAAAAACAGCTTGTAAAAGCTGCAGGCTTCTTGCCTGCAGCCTTTGTAAATCCTCCTCTTCTAACCCAGCCCAGGCTTTTTGTGGCTGCCCAATCACAGACTTCCCAATGTAGCTCAATGAGAAATTTTGCAAGGTGCTCTAGGCAATCGTCGCTTCTTGAGTTTAGCTCCATTGAGCTAAACAACCAGGGAGTGAGAGGACTGGTTGTCCAGAGTCTAACAAGGTTCATTTATAAAATTGTCAATTTCTATTGAAATTTGCACTTTATGCAAAATGAGAAGAAGAGAAGTCACTCTTTGTACATAAAGCAGTTAAGAAAGCCAAAGTGATTTAGGGGACTGGTGGGCCCCTTTAGAATATATTTATATGTACTGATTTGGGCATTTTGTAAGGCAATTAGGATATTGGAAGGTATTGGAGGGTTGTTAATTCTCTTCTCCTGTAGAGTTTAGAGGGACAACAATTAATAACCTCAAAGTTTTCTAATGCATGTTAACATCCCATAATAGGTATAGATAGAGCTGCATCACTAGTAGAGTTGAGCGAACTCGAACTGAAAAGTTCGGGTTCGTACCGAACATTACGTCTTTTGGACCCCGGACCCGAACACGGACATATCACTGTATGTTCGGGTTGGAGTTCCGTGTTCGCCAATTTAATGACACATTTTGAAAGGCCGCAGGGCAGCCAATCAACAAGTGTTTGACTCGTGTGCCCTTAGAAGCCATCACAGCCATGCCTACTAATGGCATGGCTGTGATTGGCCAGTGCAGCATGTGACCCAGCTTGTAGGGGCATGTCTTTTAAACAGTGAGCAGCCTGTGGCTGCTCACTGTTTTAAAAAAAAAAAAATCCTTCCTCCTGAGCCCCCACCCGCGATGCGCGAGTGGGAACTATTAAACTAAAGGAGGAACCTATTTCCCCCCCTCCGGCCCCCACCCCTGAGCGGCGGGTCGGGGCCATAAATAAAAATTGGGGGGGACCTAATGTCCTCCTTCCCGGCCCCCAACCCTGCGTGGCGGGTGGAGGCCCTAAATAACAATAAAGGGGGGCCTATTGTTCTCCCCTCCAGCCCCCACCCCTGCACAGCGGGTGGGGGCCCTAAATAACAATTGGGGGGGACCTAATGTCCTCCCCCCTGGCCCCCACCCCTGAGCGGTGGGTGGGGGCCATAAATAAAAATCCCCCCCGAGTTGACTGGGGTCCCCAAACCTCTAGTCACCCCCATCCCCCCAAAATATTACCACTACCTACCCCCCTCATCCTAAAAATAATGAGGAGGGCCCCCTTGTCTAAACACCTATAAAAAAAATAGACTTACCATTTGATGTCTTCTTTCTTCTAAAATCTTCTTTTTTCAGCCCCAAAAAAGGCCAAATAAAAATTCAGAATAACCAACACACTTAAAAAAAAAAAAAAAAACTGAGTGCAAAAAAAATAAATCCTTCTTCACCCATGGAGGGCTCCAAGCAGTCTGAGCTATGTAGGGCGGGGGAAGGCTTATAAAGCCTTGCCCTGCAATTAGGCTCAGAGCACTCTGATTGGTGGGTTTAAGCCATCCAATCAGAGTGCTCTGACAGATAAATGAAGAGACTGACAGGTAAGTCTCTACATTTACCTTTTACAGCACTCTGATTGGTTGGCTTGAAATCCACCAATCAGAGTGCTCTGTGTCATTTTACACAGCGTGGGAAAGTTCTTTGGAATTTTCCCACGCTGTGTAATTTGACTCATAACACTTTGATTGGTTACTTAATCCACCATCAAATTGTAAATCTATTTTTTTTACAGGTATTTAGACAAGGGTCCCCTTCATTATTTTTAGGATGAGGGGGCTAGGTAGGGGTAATTTATTGGGGGGGTGAGGGGGTGACTAGGGATTTGGGGACCCCTAGTCACCTGGGGGGGTATTTTTATTTATGGCCCCCACCCACCGCTCAGGGGTGGGTGCCGGGTGGGAGGACATTAGGTCCCCCCCTTATTGTTTTTATGGCCCCCACCCACCGCGCAGGGGTGTGGGCTGGGGGGAGGACATTAGGTCCCCCCCACATTCTTATTTAGGGCCCCCACACGTCGCACAGGGGTGGGGGTAATAGTTTTTTGGGGTTTGTTTTTTACAGTGAGCAGCTACTGGCTGCTCACTGTTTACTAGACACGCCCCTACTCGCGGTATAGCATGTAGGGGCTGAATTTACTAACACTAAGTAATCTTTACTTAGTATTAGTAAATGTGGCTGAAAGACCAATTTAGATCTTTCAGCCTTTTGGTAGATAGCTCCCTAATACCGTGTGAATTAGGGAGTTATCTACTAAGCGGCTGCTTATTTTATGATATTTTTTAAGTGATTTCCCTATCTACATTTGTTTGCAGAGCACTTGTCCCATTTTACTTCCTTTTGCAGCCCTCTTGCTCTTTCTAGGAGTTGTTTAGAGCCATTTTTGTGCCCAAAAATTCGGGTTCCCATTGACTTCAATGGGGTTCGGGTTCGGGGTCAAGTTCGAGCCCGAACCCAGACTTTTTTTTCAAAGTTCGGCCGTTCCCGCCGGACCCGAACATCCAGGTGTCCGCTCAACTCTAATCACTAGTAGTTGTTTTGGGGAGTTACTGTTTGGAAAAAATGCCCACTGGCCATTTGATCATTGTTCTTCAGGGATGTCAAAAGAATTCTGGTTAGTTATAATGGGAAAATAATGAATCAATGAGTAGTTTAGTTTTGAGCTAGATAGGAAAGAATCTTTATTTTCTTCTTGCTAGAATTATCGTACTACATATGCCTGAATATTTGTGAACAAATACCATACATCTTTAAATAGTGAATATTTACCGGTACAGTTTATCAATATACAATCTTTCCTCCTCTGAAGCTTACCCAGTTATGTCCCCAGTGATGTTCCTGGTGACATCACTGATGTGACGGTTTGAGCTGACAGTCAGCAGTGTTTTTCTGTAGTTTCTTACGTCTTGCTACGTTCAGTGCTTCAGCCAAGAGATTTCAAATAATCCCAGCTCAAAAGGCAATGAGCGGTGTGTAAAAAGCATTCTGTGCCAAGCAGAACTCCCTAATGTGTGTTTATCCATTTGGGAGTTTAGAGCAGGTTTAGCTGTAGTGTGTTAAGGCAGATGTTCTTGGCATTATACAGTCAGGCATTGCTGGGCATTGTACATAGAAGCATGTATTGAATGGGTAGTTGTTTCCCATAGATCTCTTTTTGAATCTTGTTTACATTATTTGTTACATTATGGTGTTTTAACAGGTGTAATAGAATGCCTCATTTGCCAGTTGTTCACAGACCATTTTGTTTTTTTTTTGTTGGCTATGGTTCTAGAAATCCCTTCCATTGACTATTTATAAGAGCTTACTTCAAAGGTGCAGTCCCTATTTGGGGCCCAAATCCCTCTGTCCATCATAATGTTCCTCTTTTTTAGGAGCTCCATGTTGTTATTGTGTCTGAGTGTATAACAGAGCTCTACTGCAATAATACTCCCAGTAATGTGTCTTTAAAGTACAATAAATGTGTTTAGAAATGGGTCAATTCACCAAAGGTCAATTTTGTATTTAGCATAATATATGCAGATCTTCTATCTGCAACCTTTTTCAAGACTCTCTTTTTTCCCCAGCACTGACTTTCAGTTTGTGCCAGGGAAATGACCAATCACAGACTTCTCATTGAGAAACCCCTGGTTCTCAGGTGTGACAGTGCAAGCACTTCCGGGCATGCACATGGCGATTAGGAAGCAGCAGCCAGGGGAGCAGAAGATGATGCTGGGGATGCTGAGTTACTATGAGCCCTATGGACAAACATGCACAACTGCAGATGCTTGCAGGCTCACTATGACTTAGGGGAGGCAGTAGCAGGAGTGTTCTAGCAAAGCATGCCTGTAAATAGGCGTTCCTTAACTTATTTAGAAAAGTTCCTATTTCTCCAAGAAATATGCCCTTTTATATAGAGCCATTCAAATAGAATACACATTAGTGAAGTACATCATGGGTGTGGAGTGGTCCTTTAAAATTTTGCAGTTCAATTTTTCTATTCACTGCAATTCAATGTTTGGTCTGTAGGCTTCAACATGTAAAATTAGATATAATTTTATAATGTGTTACCCAGAGGTTACTTCAATGGACGAGTTCCCTTATAACCAACAGTGACCAGCATGGCTTGTCTCTATAAAATATTTACTCATATCCAGGCTTCTTACTAAGATTATTTACATATTACAGCTTCTCAATACTTCAGAAGATTTTTATATATATATAGTTCTTTTAGGCAATATAAGAAATATTTTAAACGTATTAGAGACATAGCAAACTGTGTCTTTAGTCATTAGACTGCTGTCACGTCAAATTTAACCATATGATATATCTTTGCAAGCAGGTGCACTCAATCCATGTTGGGTAACATTTTAGCAAAAGCTAGTCTTTCACCCAAAATGTGGTGAATTAGTGGTGTGTACATCAGGTGTGTACACAGTTCTTTATTGCTTATAACCTATGTAAACCACATATAGCCATACAACACTTTACTTGCGGCACAAATTCTTTGGACAGATGTGGACCACACAGTGTAAAATCTTCCCCAAAGCCCGAAATGACTACATAAGTGTATGATTAAGTAAATTTGATATTTTTTGTGGTTACTTTCACTACCTTCGCCACTTCAGTGATCTGAAGTTGTCGTGGTGCTTGGAGTCTGTATGTGCAGCTTTTTTTTGAGATTGAAATGCAGCACATACAGAGTAAAACTGCTTTGCTTCCCGAGTTGTAATGTCACCTACATCAGTATCATTAGCCAGCCCAGGTGTTGATTTTGTGCATATATCGGATCTGTTTTATGCATGCTGGTGACAAACATTAATGGCATGGTCACCCCCTAAATGAAGCCCAAGTCCTCTCCCCAGCCTGTCTTTCCTGACATCCCTCCCCCTGCAGTAAGAAGGGGTGACATCACCAGAGCAGGATCAGTCTGCAGGGATAAATTGGCCCTGCTTCTGGATAAAGGGTAAATTTATGTTTTATTTTTATTTTTGTGGGAGGGAGGGGGTGGCATGCCAGTAAGTGTTACTCTCATACTAATCAGTGTTTTTATTAAAAGATTGTCTTTTGGTTGATGTAACCTTTTCAGTTATTTATTCGTCCCTCCCTAAAAAAGGAGAAATAAAAAAACAAACAGGTTATCTCAAGTTTCATAATAAAAATGCTTAATTGAAATCAGCCATATTTAAAATACAAATCTAAACACTGCAATATTGCCATTAATAAAAATGTGCTATTAACTCAGCCGCAAAACATCTGTAACATTAATTTAATGGGCGCATTCTTTACTGCTCTATTTGATTTTACCTAATAAAATGAACATTATAGTTATTGAACAGATGTCCTCAGAAGACATTTTTATTAATGTGTATGCGCAATCACATACATTGAAACGTCCCTGGGAACATCATAAATTACATGGACCTGCAGGCTTTTCAGAGCAGTGGCTTAAAGCAACGAACGTGTTTTGTATGAGTATAGTCGAGCTCTCAGTTTATGGATACACAATGTCAGGGCACACATCGGAGAATCGAGCAACAGCAATGTTTAATGGTGAGGTTCTGCAGATTCCATAATGCTATGCTATTTGTCAATGCATTACATAGTTACAATTGTGCAGTGACACCTACTGGATAAACAACATATGTGCAGAAGATAGCAATCATGGTTTGCACCTACAACATTTTGCTTTCAAATAAGTATCTACAAATCCTTCTGTGACCATGCAGTTCACAAAGAAAAAACTAACTAAAACAACTTACATAATTGTTCATTAAAATATGAATTGTCAGGCGTTCAAAACATGTTAAAAAATGCCAAATTGGAAAAAAAACAAAACAAATATCCAATCTAACTATATTTTTAGTTTGACTATTTTTGTCTAAAACCTGAAATTAATTCCTGCTAATTTACAATTTAGTAAATAATCCTGTTAACATCAATACCTACTTTTGGTACTAGGCAGCAAGATATCACCATCCAACCAAGATAAAAAAAAAAAAAAGTAAGTCAGGCAGGCCTGGTCTGGCTAGCAGGCAAACTAGGCAATTGCCCCATGGACTTTGATGGCTATGGGCTGAGGCCAAAAGGGGAGATCAAAGGATCTCACCCATCTGCCCATGCAAAGCCAAAAGCTGTAACATCCCCCAGTCAGTGGAGAACTCAACATTTTCTTCACCATCTCCCTCACCATTCAGCCCAGGCTTAGAGGCCCAGGGAGTAAGTGGTCTGCACTTCCACCTGTTGTAGACTACATGAAATGCTTCTGTAAGTGTACCACAACAACGCTCTGATTCTTTATATCCAGACAGCATACACACAGACAAACACTACAGTCCTTAGGCACATTCAAACACTGCACTACAAACAACCCTCTCTATACACATTTTACACAGCAAACAGCCCCTTCAACATGCATGCAATTCCACAAGCAGCCTCTTACTACATACACAACTCCACAAGCTTTGTCCAAGACATGCAATACCACATGCAGCAACACCAAATGTAGATTCCATACACACACAGGCACACATATACATAAAACAGCCTCTAGACAAAGCCAATAAACAAGCCAATAGAAAACATAGAGTATGTCTCATTAAATTGCTTAACAAACTCAGGAGTTTTTACCAAAATAAGAGCTCTTCAGTAGGACTTTGCACATGGACTGCCCAGGACGGCCTCTAAAATCATATGCCCAGTTTGGGGGAGTTTGCATGTCATTGATGTCCCAACACTCCCACCTCTCAGGCACTACCCCTTTCTGTTTGGCTGCTCTTACGTTAAAAACATGAGCTGAATTTTAACCCCAGTCTAGCCCTGAGGTCAGCTATATAAAATACTTATTCTGCATTATTTATTTATACAATATTTTACCAGGAAGGATGCATTGAGATTTACCGTATTTATCGGCGTATAACACGCACTTTTTTCCCCTGAAAATAGGGGGGAAATCGTGGGTGCGTGTTATACGGCGATATCCCATAATTACTTACCTGTCCTGAAGCGTGGGCCGGCTTCACAGCGCGCACCGCGGTACAGGAACTTTAATTTAAGGTTCCGGTTTCCGGCGGGACTGAAAGGAAGTGTGCACAATAGTGTGCACACTTCCTTTCAGTCCCGCCGGAAACCGGAACCTTAAATTAAAGTTCCTGTACCGCGGTGCGAGCTGTGAAGCCGGCCCACGCTTCAGGACAGGTAAGTAATTATGGGAGGGGAGGAAAGTACACTATGGGAGGGGAGGGGGAGGAAAGTACACTATGGGAGGGGAGGGGGAGGAAAGTACACTATGGGAGGGGAGGGGGAGGAAAGTACACTATGGGAGGGGAGGGGGAGGAAAGTACACTATGGGAGGGGAGGGGGAGGAAAGTACACTATGGGAGGGGAGGGGGAGGAAAGTACACTATGGGAGGGGAGGGGGAGGAAAGTACACTATGGGAGGGGAGGGGGGGAAGTACACTATGGGAGGGGAGGGGGGAAATACTATGGGAGGGGAGGGGGGAAAGTACACTATGGGAGGGGAGGGGGGGAAAGTACACTATGGGAGGGGAGGGGGGGAAAGTACACTATGGGAGGGAAGGGGGGGAAATACTATGGGAGGGGAGGGGGGGGAAATACTATGGGAGGGGAGGGGGGGAGAATACTATGGGAGGGGAGGGGGGGAGAATACTATGGGAGGGGAGGGGGGGAGAATACTATGGGAGGGGAGGGGGGGAGAATACTATGGGAGGGGAGGGGGGAGAATACTATGGTAGGGGAGGGGGGAGAATACTATGGGAGGGGAGGGGGGAGAATACTATGGGAGGGGGGAGAATACTATGGGAGGAGGGGGGAGAATACTATGGGAAGAGGGGGGAGAATACTATGGGAAGAGGGGGGGAATACTATGGGAGGAGGGGGGGAATACTATGGGAGATGGGGGGGAATACTATGGGATGAGGGGGGAATACTATGGGATGAGGGGGGGGAATACTATGGCATGAGGGGGGAAATTTCCTGGAATTTCTTTCTAAAAATGAGGTGCGTGTTATACGCCTGTGCGTGTTATACGCCGATAAATACGGTATCTAATTTTCAAGCATGTCCTGTGGAAAATAATCAACATCTTGATATTTAATGATGGTATGAACCAACCAACACATGTCTTATTATCTAATAGAAAAGCATAATTACTATGTTAATACTGTTCCTTGGTAATCTCCTTTAATTTTGAGTTTTCTAGCTTCTCACTTTATCAAGCTGTGGTAGGACTAAAACACCTGTAATGGTCTACATTCAGTGCTGACTTGTGAGGACTTCACGGACCTTCCTATTGGCCCAACTCTGGAATCTTGTGCTTAGACGATCATGAGCCACACTTCATTTTGTGACAGCTAGTCTATATATTCCTTACAGCTTCACTCCCTGCACAGAAGCAGATCAAACCATAGCGACTAACTGTTGGTCTTCAAACACTGTCCGACCCAAGGTGCATGTATATGGCTGAAGGATCCGTTCATATAGTAAATGTGGGGATTTTTCCTAATTTAAGAAAATCTATTTCCTTTCAAAACTTGATAAAATAATTATTTTACTGAACACTATTTTGAGGGGACAGTTGTCATTTAAAGCAACAAGTCGGGGTAATAGGAGATAAGTGGCAGATGGTCAGAGTCATAGTTTTAGTCAAGAGCTGTAAACACTTGCATGGCAAGTCCAGGAATTCTTTAAATCGTTATGATTTACTGGTCCTTCCTTTGTTGAAAAAATGTATTTCAGAGTCTCAGAATCCCCTTTCCATGATATATTGTATCATTAAAGATTGTGACCCTGATTCCTTGCCAGTCACTGGCACACACACAATCCGTTCCAGCTGGCTACGGCACTTTTTCTTGCTTAGCTGAAAAGCACACTTTGCCCCTGGCACAGATATACCCACATTTCTACTTGATGGTTCATTTAATCAGCTCCGGCCTCATTCTGTGAAATTTGCATCAATACAACAGTGAAAATCTTGTCAGTGACAGAGTGATTTTAAATGACTCGCTGAGAAATATTCTACCTTCTTCTGGTAACAGAGCATCAATGCGTACAGAGCAGTGATTTAATATATATCAGATGTTAGGTAGCGGCACATGATAGACATTCTGTAACAAAGGTTGTCCACGATTCTACTGCAAAACTTCACTTAACATATATTTCAAATGACCTTTTAATGAACTTTGTAAAGAATCAATTCACATAAGACTGCATATGGATTACAATAGTCTCAAATAGTCTCAAAATGATAAAATCATTATTTTCAGTTATGTGGTAGAGGTTTCGTATGCTGTTTTTGAATGTTTTCTTGAAATTGGGTTTTACACCTAAGTGAATCAGCCTTCCTTATCTCCCAATAAGAGTAAACTAAATAAGACTGTTCTGCAAGTTTACTTTACTGTGATGCACTACAACTGAATTGTGTTACCCAAAAAGTATATTACATTGTTAAAGTGACTGTGTATTTGTATAAAATATATTATCAAAAAAATATGTTCATGTATCTATCTTTACATCTATCCATCCAGCCATCCCTCCTTCCATCTTTGTCTGTTTGTCTCGCTGTCCATTCATCCGTCTACCTGTCTTTGACTATATATTTAGCAAAGAGTCTATAGATCAAATGCTCAAAGTGCACTAGTTTGTGTGATGATTTAGTGCAACATATTGATGTTCATATTCTGTGTGTGAGTATACGAAGAACTTCTTGCAGACTGAACAGAAAGTGCTTAGAAAAGCACAATTTTGACTACAACAGTTACAGTAAAAGTGGTATAAGATCCCGATATCCCAATAATCAGTGTAACTGTTGTTGCTTACACGGTTTTACACATATTTTTTGAGACATAAATTATACGCACATATAGCCAGTGATATATGTTTTTATTTTACTTCCAACTAGAATAACCCTCCTGCGCAGTATCCTTTTCTAGACAATCTTTTAATAAAAAGACAATCTTTTAATAAAAACACTGATTAGTATGAGAGTAACACTTACTGGCATGCCACCCCCTCCCTCCCACAAAAATAAAACTAAAACATAAACTTACCTTTTATCCAGAAGCATATCATTTACTCTTGATCTAAGGCTGATGCTGCAATATGGGGACCTTTATGTTGGTAAGTTTTGATGTGTATATAGTTGAATGTTGTATATATTTAAATGACAGAGCCAGGGCCGTCTATAATATGATAAGGACCATGGGCAATGCATTTTCTTGGGCCCCCTGGGCCCTGCCCCTCCCACCGCCTCACCCCCCAATTACGCCCAACCCGCAATCACACTGACAGATGTACTGGCACATACACACACAGACAGACATTAAAACATTCACAGATACATACTGACACACACAGTCACTGACACACAAATATATACTGGCAGACATACTGACACACACACAGACATATATACATGCACAGACACATACACTAAGAGATATACTGACACACACACAAACACATACGCTGACAGATATACAGACACACACAGACACATACACTGACAGACGCATTGACACACAGACACAGGCATACTGACATACACACTGACACACACATACAGGCATACTGACATACACACAGACAGACGGACTGGCATATACACACAGACAGACATTAAAACATTCACAGATACATACTGACACACACATACACTGACACACAAATATATCCTGGCAGACATACTGACACACACACAGACGTACATACACACACACACAGACACATACACTGACATACATACTGACACACACACAGGCCTACTGACACACACACACACTCACACATACTTACACACACACACAGGCCTACTGACACACACATACACACACACACACACACACATACTTACATACACACACAGACATACTGACACACACAGACATACTGACATACACACTGACAGACATACTGACACACACACAGACGTACATACGCACACACACAGACACATACACTGACAGACATACTGACACACACACAGGCCTACTGACACACACACACATACTTACATACACACACACAGGCCTACTGACACACACCTACACACACACACATACTTACATACACACACACAGACATACTGACACACACAGCCATGTTGACAGACACACAGACATACTGACATACACACTGACAGACGTACTGGCACATACACACAGACAGACATTCACAGATACATACTGACACACACATACACTGACACACAAATATATCCTGGCAGACATACTGACACACACACACACAGACATACATACATACAGACACAGACACATACACTGACATACATACTGACACACACACAGGCCTACTGACACACACATACAGAGACATACTGACATACAAACACAGACATGCTGACACACACACACACAACACAGACCTACTGACATACATTTAGCCACCCTCCAGGTTCTTACCTTTTCCTGGAGGGTGGTTTCCCTGGTCCTGTGGCAGGCTGAGGCAAATGGGAGTTCTCCTCTGGAACTCCCCTCCTCCCTGCCTTCCTCCTCCCGCGCGGCTGTGATCGCCAGTGGGAAGAAGTGACGTCACTTCCTCCCAGCCGGCTGCAGAACAGGAAGGGGCCCGGTCGCGCTGTTTAAGCGCCACAGCGCCCGACCGGGCCCCTGCTCACACATGCTCCCTGGGTGCCTCCCGGTCCATAGGGGCTGCGCAAATCGCGGGGCCCACAGAGCAACCGTTAAAGATGGTCCTGGACAGAGCAATGGTTCTCTGTCTCTATTTTAGAACCATTAAAAGGAGTAAGAAAATAAATACCAGAAATTCTTTCGGAACTGCTTAATAGTTTTAAAAGTTTTGCTTTGGATTGAATATGTAATTGTCAGTGTTTAACAAATTCCTATGAGTGAATTGATTTGTTTTCTTGCTTTTTAGTGCACATTTTATTACTTTGGATTCTGGTTCATTTTTTTAAAATAATTATACTTCTATTTTTTTTTTCTAGTTGTCTGCTATATATGATAAAATTTCACGAATTTTAGTAAAAAAACAAGATGACATGTGCCCTACAAAGTCTTAATCTGCATTAGTGTTAAAATAAAAGTGTATCACAAAGCTCTAAACAATAAAATTCACAATTATGTGTGGTGTTCATGCGTATTTCACAGAAGTTCCTGGCGTTTGTGAGCACAGAAGCGCGATCTGTTCTTACGGGAACATGTGATGTATATTATTAGGATGAAGGCTGCAGGCCCAGAATAACAAGAGAAATCCAAATACATGGAAAAACTAGACTACAGAAGCAGAAAGAGCAGGACTCAGCCAACTCTCTGCATGGCATATTAGTTGTGCCATGCATATCTAGACTAAGTTTTTAGCATAAACTGAGCTGAATATCTTCAAGTATCCTGAATAAAGCCATGTTTTGATCAACCAGTAAGTGTATAATCGACCTGCTCATTCCAATTACCTGTGGCAAACATCTGGATATCTTCAAACTCCTCAGGAGCTCTGCTTACAGCCATAATGAACATACAAAGCATTTCGGCAAGAAATTCCATTTGCACATGTGGGCAATGATTTTCTGGCATAAATTAATCATGGCAGAATTTCTAACTAATATCTTATTTTTAACCCAATTATGCTGCTTTCCTACTACCATCATTTTTCAGACCCATTTAGTCTGTATACTGGTTTGTTTCTGGTTTCTTGCTTGGCTTTGTATGATTAACCCCTTAAGGACCAAACTTCTGGAATAAAAGGGAATCATGACATGTCACACATGTCATGTGTCCTTAAGGGGTTAAAGGGACACTATAGTCACCTGAACAACTTTAGCTTAATGAAGCAGTTTTGGTGTATAGAACATGCCCCTGCAGCCTCACTGCTCAGTCCTCTGCCATTTAGGAGTTAAATCCCTTTGTTTATGAACCCTAGTCACACCTCCCTGCATGTGACTTGCACAGCCTTCCATAAACACTTCCTGTAAAGAGAGCCCTATTTAGGCTTTCTTTATTGCAAGTTCTGTTTAATTAAGATTTTCTTATCCCCTGCTATGTTAATAGCTTGCTAGACCCTGCAAGAGCCTCCTGTATGTGATGAAAGTTCAATTTAGAGATTGAGATACAATTATTTAAGGTAAATTACATCTGTTTGAAAGTGAAACCAGTTTTTTTTTCATGCAGGCTCTGTCAATCATAGCCAGGGGAGGTGTGGCTAGGGCTGCATAAACAGAAACAAAGTGATTTAACTCCTAAATGACAGTGAATTGAGCAGTAACATTGCAGGGGAATGATCTATACGCTAAAACTGCTTTATTTAGCTAAAGTAATTTAGGTGACTATAGTGTTCCTTTAACTAATTCCAAATCTAAACTCAAATAGATCCTTTACATCCGATTTTAACACCAAATCTGCGACTGAATCCAGAGTTTTTCATGAACCTATTTTTATTAGCCTCCTGCCTTCTGTATGAACCCTTACACATAATGCAATAAAATTCAGGACCTACATCATTACCCTCACATGGTGCTGTGTAATTAAGCCCACATATGGAAGATTACAGTGACAGTGTCACAACTGATATATAGGAGGTATCTCTCAATATTGCAGGGAACTCTAAGGTAAAACAATTAGACTCAAGGCTTTTCAGGACTACACTTGGGGTCTTCAGCCCCTGGTAAACCCCCGTAAAATGCCCCTGATTGAGTTGTTGTTTATCTGTGTGCCTCTAGAAATGGACAGATAATATCTGACATAATTACTTTTACTGTTGGTCGGTTGTGTCAGCCTAGAGGGCAGCAAATGTAAAAGGGAACTTTAAATTCCTAATATGTTTTCTTATACATTGCTGAACTCAGCTCTGCTGGAATAAAATAATCCCTAAAACAAACTACAGAGGCTAGAGCTCATGAAGTATAATTTTAAAATGTTACTAAATACATTTAAAGGTATTAAAAGCTCTAAAGGTGATGTGTGCACTTGTGATCATTCAACAGTGGTCACTTTTCATAAACAGGTCATCTTCAACAAATATTGTACATAGCATGGATTTATAAACGATGGTTGCAGATTCAATCTTGACCTACAATATAGCTTTAACATTGCACAGTTGCTTGCAACAATACAATCTAGTGGGTCAGGACCCATAGAATCATAGCTGGAATCAAAACAGAAATCACTGTTTTAAAGATAGATACCCAACATGATCAAACATGATCCACAGGGTAAGTAAAGTACTGCATTGTGGCTTTTATAGGAAGGTAGCAAGCCTTGTGAATCTTTATGTTCTCCAGCAAACATTCTATGGCACATCATTTATGTTCCCAATAGGAGCCTGATGCCTCTGACAAATGTTACTAAAAACCTTCAGAAGCCAAATGATTAATTTGAACATCGCAGATGTATGTACATTAGCAAAGGCATTGCTGCCAAGATTATACACCTTGGACCATATTGACTAAACCTTTCGCTAAAGGGATCAAATGTTTTCTTGCCAATTTTCGGGTCTTGTGTTTGATACAGTTCCTGAACTTTCACAATAGTCCGTGTTAGTACTAATATTCGTATTAAAATAGTGTTATGGCCATCTTACATTATATCATATTACACTGTTATATATATATATTATTATTTTTTTCCATTATGTTTATAGAATGTTTCATTGATGATTTGCAAATCTTAGTCCATAAAACAACATTATCAGAGGGAATATACAGGACACTTTGGCAACTGCATTTAAACTTGCTTTTGTACAAATCATGACATACCCACAGGGAAATTGACTAGACATAATATTAAACAAAGGCAGAAACAAAATGTTTTGGCAAAAATCCTGCAATATGATTGAAAATGCCAGTTACTTACTGGAGTTAAGGAGAAGGAGACGGAATGTTAGAACACATTTTGCTCGGTGGTTAATAATGAAGTTGGCCGTCATCTTCTCTCTAATCAATGGGCAAGCACAAAATCCACGCTCATAATGTTTGATGGGGAATAATTGTCAGTTACCAGGATACAAACATATTTATTAAAAAAGGATGCATGATTCTGATTCCATTTAAAATATTATTTTATTTAGTTGGATCCAAGCTGAAGAAGCATAACTGCAACCTTATAAATATGCAGTGTATACTTTTGTACTGTGCTTTTTTTCTATTGTGATTTTTGTTTACAGCTGTAATATTTTGAAAGGTTTCTGTTAGCTATTTTATTTCTTTTATTTTCAATATCTAAAAGAAATATTGATTGGTGTAGTTTAGACATATTTTGTCATTTGAAAGTCTAGACTAGCCTATTTTAGAAATTACCTGTTTTTGTTAAGCATTGAAACAGCCTTTCCTCATTTGAGGTTGATAAAATAAGTACTTAGAATAATAGTAACGTTAATGTATTAGCTGCTGGGTTAGTTAACTCACAGTGACGTACTGTTATACAAGTAAATGCCATGTGATTTATTTTTCAACTCATATGCTTTTCCCCGAACTGGTGTATATGTTTGTTATTGGTAACTTTTTTCCATTGAGACTTTGAACAACAGTCCAGTGGATAATATAATAAAAACAAGTTATACAAACAATTAAAAATCTATTTAACATGTGTTTTTTGGAGATTGTTTTCTTAAAAAAAAAATGTTTTATCTGTCTCTTTAACGATTATAGTTTTGCAGTTTTTTCTTAACTGTTATTGATGGCTTTATGAAGAAATGATTGTGTGAATGCAACTGAGTATGTCAAGATCTTGGGACCTCCCAGGTGCTCCTTCAGCATGCACAAGCCGGGTCTTGTGGAGTCAGTCTTGTAAAATTCTGAGCATCACATCTTACAAAACGATATGCAGGTTGCTTTCCTTGCTATAAATTTAATTCACTTATATAAAACAGAGAGCATAGATAAAGTATTAGATCTTTGAGTTCAGCTCATGAAAAATGGGGGCAAAAACAAAAGTGTTGCGTTTATAATTTTGTCCAGTGTATGAGTAAGAGTGTGTGGCTGCCAGTAAGTGTGTCTGATTAGAATAACAGGTGGGGCCTTTGGATGGAGAGGTGGAGTCATTGTCATAGACACATACATGGCTTGACATGTGCAAAGGGGAGGAGTTAGTAAGATGGCCACGCCTAGATGGAGGAACGGAAATAATTTCTGCACCCGGGTGTCTGTGACCCTGCCTAGAGCACAAATGGTTATAAAATAAATACAATACAAATAAAATAGGGAAACTCAGGACACAAGGCAAGGCACAGGATACAAGGCAGCAGACTTGGACTCAGGCCTCCAGGATACAGTGAGCAGGTCTCTTGGACTCTGGCCTCCAGGATACAGTGAGCAGGTCTCTTGGACTCTAGCCTCCAGGATACAGTGAGCAGGTCTCTTGTACTCTGGCCTCCAGGATACAGTGAGCAGGTCTCTTGGACTCTGGCCTCCAGGATACAGTGAGCAGGTCTCTTGGACTCAGGCCTCCAGGATACAGTGAGCAGGTCTCTTGGACTCTAGCCTCCAGGATACAGTGAGCAGGTCTCTTGGACTCTGGCCTCCAGGATACAGTGAGCAAGTCTCTTGGACTCAGGCGTCCAGGATACAGTGAGCAGGTCTCTTGGACTCTGGCCTCCAGGATACAGTGAGCAGGTCTCTTGGACTCAGGCGTCCAGGATACAGTGAGCAGGTCTCTTGGACTCTAGCCTCCAGGATACAGTGAGCAGGTCTCTTGGACTCTGGCCTCCAGGATACAGTGAGCAAGTCTCTTGGACTCTGGCCTCCAGGATACAAAAAGCAGGTCTCTTGTACTCTGGCCTCTAGGATACGGTGAGCAGGTCTCTTGGACTCTGGCCTCCAGGATACAGTGAGCAGGTCTCTTGGACTCTAGTCTCCAGGATACAGTGAGCAGGTCTCTTGGACTCTTTTCTCCAGGATACACTGAGCAGGTCTCTTGGACTCTGGCCTCCAGGATACAGTGAGCAGGTCTCTTGGACTCTAGCCTCCAGGATACAGTGAGCAGGTCTCTTGGACTCTAGCCTCCAGGATACAGTGAGCAGGTCTCTTGGACTCTTTTCTCCAGGATACACTGAGCAGGTCTCTTGGACTCTTTTCTCCAGGATACACTGAGCAGGTCTCTTGTACTCTAGCCTCCAGGATACAGTGAGCAGATCTCTTGGACTCTGGCCTCCAGGATACAGTGAGCAGGTCTCTTGTACTCTGGCCTCTAGGATACAGTGAGCAGGTCTCTTGGACTCTGGCCTCCAGGATACAGTGAGCAGGTCTCTTTGGACTCTAGCCTCCAGGATACAGTGAGCAGGTCTCTTGGACTTTTTTCTCCAGGATACACTGAGCAGGTCTCTTGGACTCTGGCCTCTGGCCTCCAGGATACACTGAGCAGGTTTCTTGTACGCTGGCCTCCAGGATACACTGAGCAGGTCTCTTGGACTCTGGCCTCTGGCCTCCAGGATACACTGAGCAGATCTCTTTGACTCTGGCCTCCAGGTTACAGCAAGCAGGATAAGGAAATAAGATATTTGGATTCACAGATGAGGGAAATTGCAAGACTTCAAACAAACCAAGCCTGAAATAAATAATGAGAGTGGCACTGTGAGGCACTGTATCAGGTTTAAATGAAATCCTGACATAACGTTTGCAATTATGAAAAGCTGTAATGCTGCTTAGAGTGACTGTTTATATCCATAGGGAGTTTCTATCACTTTATGATCTCACCGCAACTTTAATGATTTGTATGATATACAACTTTAATGTATTTATTCCTTATAAAATCCACAGCGTGCATTTGTGTACTGTTTGTACTATTACAAATGAATTATACAATAATAAGCTTTTGTTTCTTAGTTATTTAATTGACCCTTTTGAAGCACATTCTGCTACATAGAAAAGGTCACGACTCTTGTAGTCTCTTTGAACAATATTAAGAGTTGTGTTTTCTAGCAAAACGTCTTGAGATTCCGTATAATTAAGGTGCAGTTCATCAGCACTTTTAACCAAAACAGATCAAAGCTCTGTTAGGACCCTGTGCCAGACTCTTCCCTCTGCCATCCTCAAATTATTCTCTTGTTTTGAAGTTAATAATAAGCAGAACTCTCCAGATTGTTCTCTAATTGAGTTTACTCTGGGTAAGACTCCTCTGCTGTGCTGAAATGAAATTTAAAATGATCTCCTCCATTGATCTAAGTACATGATACATCTACAGTCAACAGCTTTGTTTTATTTGTTTTAAGCTTCTAGTGTACTTTAAAATGTATAAACACCTGTGTGTACTGTGTTATTTTAGAAAAGGTGAGCCAATTATTCTTACACTTTGAATGAACGGTTCAAGCTTTGGAAACAACATGTTTTCCGATGTTTTGGGAACGCAGCTTATTAAGTAATATACACCTTGTCAAATCCTGCTTCTCTACAGGCTCACAGACTGCTACATTTTCCTCATTGCCTTCATTACCCATTCCATCTACTAAGCTGTATTCAGCCTAGTTTCACAAAAATGCATTGTTTACTCCAACCAAACCTTGTGTTTCCTACTATATTCATACATCCATGATATACCCTATTTCCCAATTCATTGTATTGCAATAACTCTTCCCACTTGGCTTATATGGCGATCCTCTGTCCGTCTTTTAGGTTCCATAGGTAAGTTCAAACAGAATATCTATGTGCTCGATTCTTTTCCCCCAAATTATCGACCTCTACTTCCCAAATCCAGATTCTCGTAATACCTCCTTCCATCCTACCAACTATTATGCTCAATCCTATCCCCCATAGTGCCTTGCATTATAGCATTTCACGATGGAAAATCTCCTAATGTCCCCAGGACATACTTGAAAACCCAGGACATACTTGAAAACGAGAGAAATCTCAATGTATCTTTCCTGGTAAAATATTTTATAAATAAATAAATAAATAAATTATACATCATGCTACATCGTTGTGTTCCTGCCTTTCCCCAGTACAGTAGGCTCTTATCACTTTCTTTATCATTTATAAATGCCTTGCTTGACTCACTGGACCTCACTCTTCCCACAAAATCCAGTTCATCCGACCTCTTTCTTTAATTCCATCACATCTAATGTTTTGACATTTATAGTCGCAGTGTTTCCCTTGTTTTAAATTATTGCTGTACATGATGGCAATTCAGGTTCAGCTCCCAGAAACCCTTGCTGCACCCATAAAGCCCTGTTTGTAGAAAAATATCAGCAGTTCTATTCAAAATACAGTCAGAATTTATTACTTTGTGGTTTGGTGAAAGTTCATTGCAAATCCCCGAAAGCCTGGACTTATGCAAGGAATTTAGAATCTTAAAGTTAATTAACAACTTTTTTTTCAATTATTATATTTTGTTTGGTTTGGTGATATAAATAATTTTAATCTATGTAATGCATTAGAAAAGTGATGCAATCCAGGCTATATTGTCCCTTTTAGTACAAATGGCGCAATAGTATCATAGGGTATCCTCTTTAATTCATATGATTATTATATTGATGTAGCAGAGAACTGACACTTTAGATGTGCACATAAAGAATTTTGGTTTCGGTTTGTTTGTTTTTCAAAAAAAGTTTAGTTCATACGAAATAGGATATTTTTTTTTTTTTGCTTAATAATTTTAGGGCACCCGCTAATCTTTATGGATATGAAGGAATCTTAAAGGGGTCAGTCACAACAACCTCCCTCCCCCCACAAAATGCAGGAAATTCATTCACTCAGAACAGGAGCAGTTGCTCAATGAATGGCAAATAACAAAATGAATTTAGCTGACCCTTTGTTCATTCATATATTTGTTAATATTTCATCTGTTTTGGATGAAAGTAACATGAAATAAAATTTTCATTAATTTTTCGATTAGTCCAAAAAAAAAATGCACCTTTATTTACAGATGTGCTACCTTGTGCATTTAGAAGCTACATTTAATCCACAGGGCTAAAATTTACGCTGAATTATTAAATCTCACAATCGATAAGTAAATTATTAAAAATACTAAACAAGTTGATATTTTTCCTTAAAAGGAAATAATCAAAAACATGTTTAACTCTTTTAGTGCTATTGGTATGGGTGAGACATGGCTTTTATATGCTTTACTCCCAACTCAGTTACTAAAGCGGTTAAGAAATTGAATGCATTTCTTTAAGTCATCGTTTAGTCACAGCAAAATACTTATTTTTTAAGTTACGCTGTTAAATAGGCATTTGTATTCCAGAAAAGAAAAACAAAAGGATTATTTTTTAACTTTAGGCATAAGTCGCAGAATGAATGATCTAATCAAGGTCTCTGATGTTTTCATGCATAACAGATTGGTTACTATGTTTAATGTAATGATTTAACAGGCGCCATTGGCTGCTGCATTGTCTTACAGCAGCCAAAAACTTCAATATTTTATTGTGTGGGTGAATGATTGACCCAGTTACAAAAATGTGGCTATTTGACTTTTCTATCAACAATGTACTGGCTTTAAAAAAGGCAGTTATGTAATTATATGTGTCTGCAGCCAAACCCGTCCTTAAATTCTCACTAGCAGAGATAATTTATGGATTTGAAAGATTGCACAACCCAGAGCACAATGCCTACAATAACGTTTGAGATAAAATAAACTGGAGCTCTGACAATTTGTTATTAGATTGTACATAGCATTTTTTTTTTTATATAGAAATATTATTTTTAGGTATGAAAATAAGAAATGTAATCAAGTTAATGCCATTTCTTGAAAACTATTAGACTTGGAAATTCATTTTTAGGGATGTGCATGGGCAAAAAATTTGGATAAGTAAAAAAAAATGTCTGCATCCGCAATTCGGACCAGTTTGGTGCTTCGGAACTTTGGACATTCGTAAGCATCCGAATGACATGAAACTAGTACGAATGTACATTTGAAACGAAATGCATTGAATATGTCTGTAGTCACATGAATGCAAGTCCACACCCTGACAGCCTGATTTATATACTATCCAACCTCAATGACTCTGTGTGCCTTTATTGACCAAGTGTCAGTGACAAAATCACCAATATTGTAAAGCGCTACGGAATCTGTTGGCGGCAGCGCTATTTAAATGACAATAAAAGTAAAAATAATATTAATAATAATTGGCTGTTCTCTAACATCAATCACCAAAAAATGCTAATTTCATTGGACAAGCAAGCATTACATTGCACAAAAGGAATTAGCTTATTGGTCAAGATTCCTGTTATCATTCAGTAATTTTCATTCCCTCTCTCTTGTTCTGCCACTTTTCAGAAATCCAAATCACATTGGAGCTTCGGCACTTCCGAACTACCGAACTTCGTCACTTCAGAACTTCGGAACATCGGCACTTTGGACATTCGTAAGCAATGCGAAAGTCCAAATGGCATGAAATTTCTATGAATATACATTCGGAACAAAACTAATTGCACATGTCTATTTTTTTTGGTCTGAACTGCAATTTAAAATTTCAGCCGATTGGGTGATCATACGAATTCTTGAACTCCGAGCCAAAATGTAGCAGAAATAGAAATCAAATGAATCAGGCAATGAGTTTATTTTAATTCATGATTCTGAAATTCCTCCCATGGCACAAAAAAGAGACGATTGGTTGATTGATGGTAAGAAAAGATTTATTGATGGCTAGAGGACAGGGACTAATTTTATTAAAGACACGGAGGCTCCTATTATGCATAACTCTTTCTTTATTTCCTCAGCAGCAAAGATAGAGGAATATGAATATTGTAAAAAAATGAAGAAAAAACAGTATAGATACACAGGCAACCAATCACATAACAGAGGAAGTGAGTATATAAGGCCTGTGTTTCCCACAATCCCCCTCTTTCTTTGCTGCTTCCTCAGATCAGCTAAGTATTTTATCTTGCTCTACATGTTCTCAGCAATTATTGATTTTATTGAATTTTATTGCTGTTTACACTTTGCTCGTTTGATTGTGTATTTAACGTTTTCTCTCCTGGTGTGCCTAGTGGGTTTCCCATCCCTCTATTACTGTTTTTTCTCCGCGGAGGAGATTTTCCCCTTGCTTCCCCTGCGGTTGTTTTTTCCCCGCTGGGTGCTCGCTCGCTATCTTTCCGCGGGCGGCTGTTTGCCGCGGTCTGTTTGTTCCGACCGCAGCTGCATGTCTCTCACCCTCTCGGCATACGTGCCGCGGGGATAGGGTGCACGCGCCCCTTCCCCCAGTAGGTCCGGACCGCGAGAGCTATCCGCCGGCCTCCTCGTGCGGCGGCCATTTTGGAGGCGGAGCTTACTCGCGGCCGGTACCACTGCTTTTCTGCGGCTCGCGGTCTGCCTGCTGTCCGCCTCTGCCGTTCCCTGGGTCCCCTGGCACACCTAGCAGCATCTTTCCCTGTTCTCATGGGTTAATCAACCCTGTTGCTCTACATACCCTTTCCGACGTCATCTGTGAGTAATTGTTACCATTATGGAAGACAAGGATGAAGGGCAAGTAGGCCCTACTGGCACCTTTTCTCAGGATGCTCCAGAGGGTAATATAGCTTCTCAGGAATTCCATGCCCTCTTGGACGCCACTATGGCTTCATCCTTGCAGAAGGCCTTTGCCTCTGCCATGGGAGCGGTGTCCACATCGTTTTCCCAATCTCTGCAGAGTATGCTTTTGCCCTCGTTGGCGGCTCCCTCCCCCCTGGGTGATGGGTCCCCCCCGCCAGCCCCCGCCATGCCTGGGGCCCGTAAGGCAAGGGCTAAGGCAAAACACGTCAGCTCCCACTCCCCGATGCAGGCTATGCCTGCCATGATGGACTCGCTTGACGCGTTCACAGACAGCGCGCATACCACGCGCAAAAGAGCCCCTGGCCGGGCTAAAAAGGCTAGATTATGGAAACGGGCTAGAGCCCTAAATGATGTGTCGGATTCCGACAGGAGTGTGGAGAATGAGTCTGACGCTATGGAGTATGACTCCTATGATGAGGATGGTTCGGACGAGGATTTGCCCCCTACGGGCGTAACCCCCTCGGGTTCCTCTACCGTTACTAAGGGCCTTGTTCAGGACCCCGCTGGGGATAGTAAAGCGTTATTTGACCCTCAGGGTAACCCCCTGTTTGACCCCGACGACCTACGCCATCCCCGGTCAGCTGAATGGGTTCCCCCAGAACACATAGCCCAATATGTGGCCAGACGCATGCGTACCCCCCTGTCTAAGGAAGGTCGCAATAAGCTGCGGGCGGAGTGCCCCAGGCCTTCCCTCCCGGGCTCGGCCGGCAAGACTCCCGATATTGACCCCCAAATTGCCCAGTTCCTGAATGAATCAGGCTGGAAATCCAAAAAGGGCCTAGACTACTCCCTTAAGGGCTGTCAGGACAAGATCTTGGATACCCTGGGCCCACTTTCAAAGCTCTACGAGCTGCTGGACGCCACTAGAACTGGCGATTCGATTTTAGACATTGATGTAGCCATCGGTTGGGTACAAAGGGCTATATGCCTAGTGGGGAACGCTAGTACCGCCATGTCCTCTGAGAGGCGCAAGGCAATTCTCCTCAAAATTGACCCGAAATTGGCTGCCATGACGGTAGCGGAGCCGGGCCCTTCCGAAGAAGGGGTCCTGTTCGGTAATTCTTTCGTTAAGGACCTGGGGTCATACGTTAAAACCTTTACGGCCATAGACAAGGCTCAGGCGAACATGAAGCGCATGTTCGCGCCCAAGGTTTTTGGAGGGGCCGGGCGTAGCAGGAACCGTCCACCCGGCCGTGGTTACCGAGGCTCATTCCGTGCCTCCAGAGGTTCCTTTTTCCCGTCCCGGGGATTTCAAGACTCAAAGACGCCTCCTTTCTTCCCGGCCAGAGGGAGATCTTGGGGCTCCAGATACCCCCGCGGTGCCGCTTCGGGCAGACGCCCTTATGGTGAGTACCCTTTCTTCCCCTGTCGCTCACGGGCGGGTAGCGGGGAGGCTGGCTCTGTTCCACCAAGGGTGGGCATGTATTACTTCGGACGCTTGGGTCCTACAATGTGTGAAAGGTTATCACCTGGACTTTGTCTCTCTACCTGTCCAATCTTATGTCCCCAGGGAACTGTCTCTTCCCCCAGATCAGGACAGGATGATCTCCGCGGAGGTCGAGGAGATGTTGTCCAAAGGCGCCATAGAAGAATTGCCGTTCGTCGCTCCGGGCTTTACGAGCAATCTCTTCCTGGTACCGAAAAAAGGGGGCGGAGTACGTCCAGTGATAAACCTCCGCCCTCTCAACGCGTTCCTCCGCTACCAACATTTTCAGATGGAAGGTATCCACTGCCTCAGGGACCTCCTTCGGCAGTCAGACTGGCTTGCCAAGCTGGTCCTGAAAGACGCATATTTCACGGTCCCGATAGCGGAAGACTACAGAGACTACTTGCACTTCACCTGGCACGGAAGGCGTTGGCGCTTTACCTGCCTACCATTCGGCCTTTCCTCGGCTCCTTGGTGTTTCACCAAGATCATGAAGCCTGTAATGGAGTTCCTCCGCACCCGTGGTGTGCGATTGATCATTTACCTGGACGACATTCTAATCATGTCCCAGTCCAGAGACCACCTCCTAGTACATTTGAGGTGGACGATCGATCTGCTTCAGAACCTGGGTTTCATGGTCAACTGGGACAAGTCGGTCCTGGAACCCGCTCAGTCGATGGAATTCTTGGGTTTCAGGGTGGACTCCGTCCGCCAGTTTCTATACCTACCGGACTCAAAAGTGAAGGCCATCAGGAAGGAGTTGCGAAGGGCTCTTCGCGTAGCAGACCTGTCCATCAGACAGTTGGCACGGGTTATTGGCCTCCTTGCGGCCTCCATACAAGCGATATTCCCGGGCCCGCTGCACTATCGTGCCCTCCAGAGGCTCAAAGGTTCACACCTCCGGTCGGGTCATTCATACGAGTCTCGAGTACGACTGGACAAGGAGTCCAGGGACGAGCTGGCGTGGTGGCTGGCACACATGGAAGCTTGGAACGGAAGAGCCATCTTTGGTTCTGTCCCAGACGTGGTGATCGAATCAGATGCCAGCTTACACGGCTGGGGTGCTCGCTGTGGCAACGTTTCCACCGGAGGCAGATGGTCCGAGATAGAGAGCTCCCTGCACATCAATTGCCTGGAACTCTTAGCCGGGGCATTCGCGATTCGCAGCCTTACCCCAAGACGAGCGAACTGCTGCGTGCTCCTCAAGATGGACAACGTTTCGGCAGTACGCTATATAAACCATCTCGGGGGCACCAAGTCCAGGATGTTAGCCCTGTTGGCAAAGGATTTTTGGCAGTTCTGCCTTTCCAACAACGTCTCAGTGACGGCGGAACACATTCCGGGCCTAGACAATTCGGACGCGGATTGGAACTCCAGACATTTGAGAGACTCGGGAGACTGGCACTTGCACGTTTCGGTATTCAAAAGCCTAGACAAGCTATGGGGACGGTTCAGGATGGACTTGTTCGCGTCCCGTCTGAACACTCAACTACCGGAGTTTTACAGTTGGAGGCCGGACCCGGCAGCTGTGGCGACAGACGCATTCCTCCAGGAATGGCCTTCGGGTTGCCTGTATGCGTTTCCCCCATTCAACATGATCGCCCGAACGATCTCGAAGTTGGTTCGCCACAATTGTTGCCTGACGTTGGTCACTCCCCTGTGGAGATCCCGGCCTTGGTTCCCACGCCTGTTGGAGTTGTCAATAGACTACCCCCGATTGATTCCGAGCTTCCCGGATCTACTTCTGGATCCGGACGGGAACTCGCGCGGTCTGGTGCTCCTGCAGCAGCTGCCTCTGGTAGCGTGGCTCCTTTCAGGGGAACCTGGTCTGTCCCGGATGTTCCGAGGTCAACTCTCCTGCTCCTCGATAACGCCTGGGCTCCCGGTACAAGATCAGCCTACCGGGCCTCATGGAAATCATGGTCTAATTGGTGCATGGAACGGGCAGTGGATCCCATATCTGCCCCTCTCCATCTGATCCTGGAGTTCCTCACGTTGTTATTTGATGCGGGCAAGGCATACCGCACAATCAACCTTTTCCGCTCGGCGATTTCGGCCGGGCATAGTGGTCTGGATGGTTCACCAGTCGGCAGACATCCTTTTGTATGTCGCCTTCTCAAGGGTATCCGTCTCGCTCGCCCTCCTAGATCCCGTTTCTCGGTCTTCTGGGACGTCAACATCATGTTACAATTCCTCTCTTCATGGTACCCTAATCATGAACTGAGCCTCAAGCAATTGTCCTCCAAACTGGTGATGCTTCTTTGTTTGATTTCGTGTAAAAGAGTGTCTGATGTTAGGGCCCTTGATTGGGACGCTATTGCTTTTACCCCAGAAGGTGTCGCTTTCAACATATCCAGAAGGACATAATCGGCATCCAAATCGTTTGTGTACCCTAGGTTCCCAGAATGTCCGGCTCTGTGTCCGGTTGACTGCTTGAAGGCTTATCTGGACGCTACTCAATCTATCCGCTTCTTGGACCTACATCCTTTATTCGTGTCTTTTAAAGCGCCTCACCGACCTGTGTCAACTCCGACTCTGGCGCGTTGGGTACGCTGGCTTTTGTCTTCAGCGGGTATTGACACTTCGGTTTTTACGCCTCACTCTGTTCGGGGCGCCATGGCTTCGAAAGCGTCCGCAGTCGGCTGTCGACTGGAGGACATCATGCGTGCAGCGGACTGGTCTAGGGAATCGACCTTCCGCGACTTCTATTTCAGACCTATTGAACATATCGCATCTCAGGTGATAGCACAGCTTTAAACTTGCATAATAGGAGCCTCCGTGTCTTTAATAAAATTCCCAGATTTTACTATTAACATGACGTAAAGTCATGATTTTATTAAAGACACGGAGGCGAGTATTATTCCCTCCCACCCTCCCGAGGTGGGTTTTTGGGATGAGATGCTATTGGATTCTTCGGGTAAGTTCAATTCGGTCTGTCTTTTGTTATGAGTTCCGCATGTCATTTATATGTTATATTAATGATTTTCCTTATGTTTTTCAGATTCCAGTTTTCTATGATTGGTGCTATCGACATTATGTTTTTGATTCAAGTTTTTCTCTCATTGAATTGCCTACAGTTTGTTTTGGTAAGTCTACAGTTGGGAGTTCTGGATATTACCATATTTCTCTCTCTCTTTTAGCTTGATGTTATCGGTTGGTTACCGTTTACTGTTCTGGACAAGTTGGATTTCGTTCTTCTTACCTGATCTTCGGTTTTCGCAAGAAAGAGGGGGATTGTGGGAAACACAGGCCTTATATACTCACTTCCTCTGTTATGTGATTGGTTGCCTGTGTATCTATACTGTTTTTTCTTCATTTTTTTACAATATTCATATTCCTCTATCTTTGCTGCTGAGGAAATAAAGAAAGAGTTATGCATAATACTCGCCTCCGTGTCTTTAATAAAATCATGACTTTACGTCATGTTAATAGTAAAATCTGGGAATTGTTAGACATGTGCGATTCGTTTTGTTCCGAATGTATATTCATACAAATTTCATGCCATTGGGACATTCGGATGCTTACGAATGCCCGAAGTGTCAAAGTCCTGAAGCGCAGAAGTTCAGAAGTGACGAGGTTCGGTAGTTCAGAAGTGCTGAAGCGCTGAAGTAATTCAGATTTCTGAAAAGTGGCAAAGCTAGAGAGAGGGAGGTAAAATTATGTGAATGATGACAAACAAGCTAATTCTTTTTGTGCAATGTAATGCTTGCTTGCCCTATCCAGTTTCACTATTCCCTGTCCAATGAAATTAGCAAATTTTTGTGATTGATGTTAGAGGACAGCCTATTATTATTATTATTATTGCCATTTATATAGTGCCGCCGACAACAGACCGTAGCGCTTTCCAATATTGCTGATTTTGTCACTGACTGTACATAAACCTAAAGATTGTAAACAAACCAAGACCTTTATTTAATAAGCTTTCTAAATGATTCAATGTTAGGAAAACTTTCCAAATTATTTATTTACAGACTTCACAATTAAAGTCCATGTTTATTTTTTGTAGATAAATCATCTAGAAAGTTCATCTAACAGTATTGCATCTCTTATAGAGTTTATAAAAATAAGGCAGAATTTAACATCAAAAATATACATTTTTTGCTATTTTTGTCAACATCAAATCCATTCAACAATTTTAAGATATCCCATTTTGTTTTATCATGGCATACAGGGATGCCATTCTCAAAGAAACAAAAACATAGTGAGATGCTTATTCACATTACAATGTTGATTTTATATAATCTAAATTTATAATCATTCTCATTTGTGTTACTTGAATAAGCATCCCACCTTTTTAATTTCCTTGCCAGAATCCACCAAATCTTCACCATCCAAAGATCAATCTGGCTGCCATTATGGATTTTTTTAAATCCTTTTTTTGCCATAATTGGAATTGCATTCATTGGTTTTCTCACCTTCTTTCAGGCAAAAGTGATGGACTTTTTTCTAACTTAGTTTACTATATAATTAAAAGTTAATTTAGTAATGACATTCACATCTTAACAACCATTACTACTAAGAGGAAGGTAACATATAATTTTCGGCATCTAATATATTTGCATTACTTTGTTAGTTTATTTACTTAGCTTTAATATGTATAATTATATGTAATATATTGTTTATGTAATATTGCTCATTTAACACAATTATCTTGGGCTCTTTACTAAGACTCAGAATTATGCCCAAGTTTATTTACCAAATTCCAATTTGTATTAAAGTGAAATTTAAATGGCAAAAACTAGGTTTAAATAGCAATGTTGTGATTATAACTTGATTAAATAATTTTTACAGATTGAGTATTTTCAGCCTACATTTTGTCATTTGCACTTTAATTTACTATAATTTAAACTGTAGTGAATAAATCTCAAAGCTTTTAAAAGGTACTCTATCAATTCTCTCTTTCAGAGGTATATATATATATATATATATATATATATATATATAGATATATATATATATATATATATATATATATATATATATATTCAGCATTGTGTTCTTTCTAAAATAGAGAATTTTTTTTTAGAAGAATACTGTCATTCAAGTTGATAATTGTATGGACTTGACTATTTTATACATCCCAACAAATAAAAATGAAATGATACAGGGCACTATCTAGTGACAAAGTGTATTCACATATTGCCTCAACCACAAATGGTTATATACCTGTTGGAACTTAAATAAGGTACGGTCTAGAAGTGATATTTTCTTAACCCAGGGTGATAACAGAGAGTGACATATGATACATACTAATGCCATGTAAAGGGGCACTCCAAACCCCTAAAGTACTTTAGCTTGCTGAAATGCATTATGTGGTAAGAGTGATTCTTAGTTTTTCATCTCACAAAATGTGCTGATTTCAATAGAAAGAGGCACTTTTATAAATGAACCTTGTTACACCCCCTGGCTGTCAATCAGACAAACACTCCTGTCACTTCTTGGTTGGTTAGCTCTGTGGAGCTAAACTCACAAGGCAGGCAGTTACCCAGAGCCTTTCAAAGACTTCTCATTGAGTTGCATTGGGAAATCTGTGATTGAACAGCCACAGAAAGTCTGGGCGTGGTTAGAAGGGGAAGGCGTGTAAAGGCTTGAGACTTGCTTTGCATTCTATTTTAAATATATTCCAAATGAAAAATGCATAATTAAATGCATGTGTACTTTCATTGGAGGTATATTTATTAAAGAATTAGAAAAAAAAAAGAAAAAGAAAGATGTAGGACTTCTTGACTCCTTCAGGACTCCGGAATGGAACAATCCATTGTCACAATACATAAAAAATATCACACTCTTCACACATAAAGCACTTCTGCAAGCTAAAGAGATTTAGGCACCTGGTATGACCCTTTACAAAAAAAACAGTCAAACCTAAGATTTGACTATTTGTTTCACTTACTGCCTTTACGGTCATAGTGCAAAAAAAATACAAATACAAAAAGAGAAGTCCTGCGCTTAGTCCCATTACTGCTGGGCCAGCAGCAACGACTACAATACACATCAGCCCCAATATATAGTAAAAGCCAAAGAAAATAAAATGTTACCTGTGCTTTCTCCTTAATCCCTATGTATATTTAGACAAATGGAGGTCATTTAGTTGCTCCAATGGCCATTGGAGGGAATGCCCGCCTGCCAACGTCAAGGCAGACCCCCCTAAGCGGGTCCTAACACTGACCCTTCAGCCTGCTTCCTTGAGCTTCTGGCAAAGATATCTCTAATGAGACAGAAAGGGGTATTTTTTATATACACCCCTATACTTATTAACCCTTAATAGGGAACACATGGGATGGGCAGCAGCATTGTAACCAGGCTGTGTGATACAAAGTAAATACTAATACAAAAAGAGAAGTCCTGCGCTTAGTCCCATTACTTCTGGGCCAGCAACTTTTTGTATTTGTATTTACTTTGTATCACACAGCCTGGTTACAATGCTGCTGCCCATCCCATGTGTTCCCTATTAAGGGTTAATAAGTATAGGGGTGTATATAAAAAATACCCCTTTCTGTCTCATTAGAGATATCTTTGCCAGAAGCTCAAGGAAGCAGGCTGAAGGGTCAGTGTTAGGACCCGCTTAGGGGGGGTCTGCCTTGACGTTGGCAGGCGGGCATTCCCTCCAATGGCCATTGAAGCAACTAAATGACCTCCATTTGTCTAAATATACATAGGGATTAAGGAGAAAGCGCAGGTAACATTTTCTTTTCTTTGGTTTTTACTATATATTGGGGCTGATGTGTATTGTAGTCGTTGCTGCTGGCCCAGCAGTAATGGGACTAAGCGCAGGACTTCTCTTTTTGTATTTGTATTTACTTTGTATCACACAGCCTGGTTACAATGCTGCTGCCCATCCCATGTGTTCCCTATTAAGGGTTAATAAGTATAGGAGTGTATATAAAAAATACCCCTTTCTGTCTCATTAGAGATATCTTTGCCAGAAGCTCAAGGAAGCAGGCTGAAGGGTCAGTGTTAGGACCCGCTTAGGGGGGTCTGCCTTGACGTTGGCAGGCGGGCATTCCCTCCAATGGCCATTGGAGCAACTAAATGACCTCCATTTGTCTAAATATACATAGGGATTAAGGAGAAAGCGCAGGTAACATTTTCTTTTTCTATAGTGCAAAGAAAACCCATTATAAAATCCTCCTACTTGTAAATTTGTCAGACTGTCTCCATATGACTGAAAGCAACTATGACCTTCCAATATCCCTGATACTTGGTGGGGAAATGTACACGTTTCTTGGCTCTTGAAACTGGATGAAATAATAATTGATTAAAGTTAAATAAAATGGATTGCTCACTAACGGTTAGCTCACCCAGGTCTCTGCCTGGAAAAATAGTTAACCAAAATAACAATCAGCTAAGTAATGGTCCCATATAATTAGAGATATTAAAAACTGGTGTACATTTTGTTTATAAAGTAAAGAGGTCCCTTCATAAGAGTGTAAATGCTCTGAGGATTTTGCACACAAAAACCTTAATTATGATTGTACTTTGTTGCAAATTACCTTTTTTTATATTGAAGCAGAAAGGAGGTTCAATACAAAGATAACAGAGTTGTAACATACATGTTATACGTGTATATAGGCTTTGCAGGAGTGATAAATGTGAGTACAGCAGATTAAGTATGCATTTTAAGTACAACTCCTAGCTACTCTGCTATATATTATTTTTTAAATTTGTTTTTGTTTTGTAAATCTTTCTGTAATCACCTTCCAGCAGCATGACATACAATGCATTGGTAGTAGAGTTGTAAAGACAAAGGTGAACAAACACATTGTAAAGTGCGCTCAAACATATGTCACTGGGTTGTGGTTGATAATATAATAAGAGATTGAAAAAATAAAGCTAAATTAAAGAATATATAGTTCCTATTCCTATGGAGAAAATTACAAGACTCGTAGTTGAACACGTAGGGACGAGAGCATATGATGCCTCCATATCAATGTGGTTAGATAAGTAAGCACATTCATAAGATGCAGAGACTAAGGCCCCCATTGTGTTAGGATTACCACTAGGGAGACCATTGGGTATATAGAGAGTGGGGGGGTGGTGGTGGTAGTGAAATATAGGAGAAATCGGTGAATAGTCAACGAGTAATGGGCAGAAGCTCTGAACACATCAGAAAATTGTGCTACTAAAGCACATCACACTGTTTAGAAAAAGTATGGGAAAAAAAACACAAATTAAAAGAGATGAATAGTGAAAAAACATGAACTAAATAATAATATAATATATGCTTGTCAGAATTATATTGATCCAGCACGCAGAATAGTATCACCCTAGAACTAAGGGTAAAGTCTTACCGGACCTTAAAATGGCCAGACTTAACGTAACCGAGAATAGTCAGAAAACTAGCCGAGGTCAGGGACAAAGAACGAGACACAGCGATAAGGAAAAGTCAAAATTCAAGGGTACAAGAAGTCAGGGAAGTCAAAAATAAGCCAAAGTAAAAAAAACTGAAAAACACGATTAGGAACACACACTCGGTCAACCATCTAAGAGAAACCACAACAGGACAATGAGCTAAGGAATAAGTGAGTTTAAATAACCCTTTGCAGATCTGATTGGCTGTACTTGACCCCAAGTCCTTGACCCCAAAACATGCGTTTACGTCTTTTGTGTCAGGGTGGTAGTCCGGTGCCCGGAACCCAGACACAGTGTCCAGGCGGCGGGGCGTGGACCGGGACCCATTATGCCTGATGTTAAGTAGGAGTCACACTGTGGAGGAGGATTAGCAGGGTCTGGTGCAGGGTAACTGCACGCCCCCTGGTGTTGAGCACCAGCGATTGTGCAGCCACATACCAAGACCCTGATTCAGCTTAAGCAGATAACAGGAACTAGGAGCTTGGAAATTAAGCAGACCTCCCAGGAGCTGAATAGGGAGGCTCTGCAGCAAGATTGTATCCAGTACTAGAAACAAGGCAAGACTAGAGATAGGAACCAAACATGAAATCAAGACAGAACTAATAGAACCCAGAACCAGAGAAGGATAGTAAGCTAAACCCAGAACATATACACAAGACATGAGGAAAACATGAACATAACATGGGCATGACTGGACAGGACTGTATATGGACTGGGTATACAAACTAAAACAAAACAAGATAACATAGGCAAAACAAGAGGAGAAATAACTAAGTACTACATATGGAAATCATGGGGATTTAGTCACACTATATGATCATACATTGCATAAGCCTGCCAACAACGCCAATGTACCCCATATCTGGCAGGTCCTACACTGTCTGATGTATGCTAAAACAACCAAAAGACATATATAGCACTTACCTGCAAGAAAGGGCAAAAGCCTTGAGGAGCTGCCTGCAGGAACACTGAAACAAAGTGAATAATGGAAAACAAACAGGTGTGGCAACATAAAACAAACATTTAAATGAAACCTGGAGACTGGGAATCCCAAGGATGGATTACAGGAATGAACCCAGAAATCCCAGCATAAAGAAAACCAGACATAGAAAAGAAAACCAAAAACCAAGAAAAACTAAACAAGAATTGTAACAAGAGTACTGGATACTAGAAGCCAAGTCCAGACATCAGAACAGAGCAGAGCAGATCATGACATTTTGTGTGACGACGTCTTAGTTATCGTGGACGGACGTGGGGCTATATAATTGTGAGGGTCCACAGCGGCCAGCATGCACCGACATGCCGCACAAGCCAGGCATCATGGCAGAAGACCGCCAAGGGCTCTCCCCTCGATCTTCGGAAGGTAATTACCTCCATTTTTGCCACATGGATACGAAGGATATGTGAAAATGCTGGATGTAGAGTTCTCAAGGCACCAAAGCTGAGTAAGGGTTGCACAAAAGGTTGAACATTCTCCGGGTTCCATGTTGTTGGTTTCACTGGTTGCGGAGGGTGAAATGGCTCAGTGTTGCAGGCTGTAAGCCCCAGCTCCAGCAGCATGATTGTCATCTCTGTAACTTTCATCACTTTCATTGTGCTAGAGTCACGGCTAATTTACAGGCCACATGGCATGCCCCATCTTTACTGCACCTTGTGAAGTGTGAACTCCCTAGTCAAGTGCCTCATAGATCTTCATTAGTCCATAGTAGCTTTCAATAGGTCAGGGAAGAATGTGAGAGTGTGTCCCTCAAAGTAGAAATGTATTGTGAAACACCGCCTTTAAGGCTCCCAGGGCTTGCCGCAGGATCATTCATTTTGGCTTTGGAAATCAGTACCAGCCATCCAGGAGTATTGCTTTGGCTTGTTTAGAGGAGAAGAGAGTAGTAAGTAGCCTTCAGAACAGGTGAGGGGTCTCTGCAACCTCTATAGAGTCGGGTAATGTAACTTTACATTCTTCCAGCATCTCCAACCCTACATGCTTGTCATGCAGTGTTTGTATATGAGAGCACTGCATGGTGTGCAGCTTCTGATTTAAGCTAGAAATGTGGGTCTCATGAGCAGTTGTATTGAGTTCTGCTTTGTAGGCCTGCAGATACCATGCAAATCTTCTCTCTGAACTGACTGATAGCTGCGGTGTAGCTAATCAAAGAAGCCCCTTGGTGTCCCCTCAGCTATGGTTCTCTGCGGGCATAGGTACCAGGTACTACGTCTTTCCTCTGCCTGTATTGCTGCATCTTGTGCCACTGCTGGAGATTCCTTGCTCGATGACCACGAGAGCCCAAATGACGGCAACGCCATTTCAGGCCTATGTGTAGCCTACGGCCTCCACAGCAGATCGCCAATATTGGCGGTGGTAGGGGGCCTCTCCACTTAGTAATTTTTACTTTTGTACCCCATCACTGAACGAAGGTAATGGCAACAGTCAGGTGCAGCAAAGGTAGGAAACAATGTGTGTTTGCCCGATAATTGGGAGATTTGGCTCAGAGCTCTGCCAACATGCGGTCACTCAGTATGGCTGCTGGCTCTGCCCCCCCACCATAATTGTACAACTAAATCACCTTCTGTAAATATCTTAATTACAGTTTTATGTGAAATTAAAATACTATTTTCAACTTAACCAATCTCTGGTACATTCAGAACTTAGTAGGTCACCCCGATTCAAACAAAAGTTATGATAAATGGAAACTAAAAAAACCTATTTATGTTGATCATATCGACTAAAGACTACTTACTGTCTATGGTATTTAAGAATCCTATTTAAAACTCCAATGACCTTCTAATTTAACAGCAGAAGGGCACTACAGAGTTGAAGAGTTAATTCAAGCATGTCAAGCATGTTAATTCAAGCATGGATGAGGATGTCCATCCTGTGTGAAATGTGTGAAAGAGCATTTTTTAATTATTACAATACATAGCATAGTTATAGACAAACATGTTTCAGGTGAAACAACCAATTTTTCTAAACATCTTCAGAAGTTCTTCATAACAGCTTAATGTACATCTGAAGCATTGTAACCGGCAATGACTACTTTGGTTGTTACATAGTTCCTGTAACAATTGGTTCCTGATGTACATGAGGTTGATACATGATCAATAATGTGCAGTTTCACCATGCAAACCTTTACTGGGCAACAGTATTTTACCCCTCAATCATTGTCCATCAAGAACAATAAACTGTCTTGCACTATTATAAAATACACTAATATTTATTTAGTGACTTTGAAGAATTTTCTTATTTACCTTGCAATTATCCAGAAAACTCAAATGCATAATAAATACTTATTAAAAAAATAAGAAAAAATATTCTGTTTATTCTGGCAAAAGAAAAAAAAACATTACAAAAATTAGAATTACCAAAATTGTAGACTTGTACATGGTGAGAAAATTTGACTTGGCTAAACCAGAAAAACTGATTTGTGAGCCGAATCAGATTACAAATCAGGGTACTGTAAAATGTATACTTAATATAATATTCTGTATTTAATATGCAGTACATTGGTAGGAGTATTTTCCCACCATTTGGTTCATAGATCAAGTGAGGAAAAAATAACCAATAGAGAGAAAACAGGAAGTGCAGTAAAAAAACATCAATATCTATATATATTAACATTTTTATGAAATATATAATTTCTAAATATAGATTTATTTTTTTACTGCTCCTCCTTTTTTCCCTTGATTTCTAATTTCTCACTTGATCTGTGAATAAAATGAATATTTAGTGACTTGTCCTTTAGCCGTCAATCATTTTTTGGTTTTGGAATTTAGAATTATGAACCAAAACAAAAATACTCAGCCATTGTGTGTTACATTTGGTTTGTTATTTGGATACATTTTAGCTTGTGGTTCAGGAATTTGAAAACTTACCCGACTGGCCCAAATACAGATGATTTGTAGTTTGGACTGAAACAAATTTCAAAGGCTACAGAAAAGATTAAACCTACAGATTCATTAAAATGGAAGGAAAAAGTTCACATTTTATATTATTTTAATTCTTTAAAAGAGCTGCTGCACATATAAATTTGAATATCAATGAATGCCAGACTAAACCTAGAACACATGTCACATTTAAATGTCCAAATCCTTCAGAAGAATAATTTATTGATGTTAATTTCCACTCTGTTAAATTTTGAGTAGGGCTGATTAATTCTAATTTTAGACCATGTGCCACAAGGAAATGTTGCAGAGAGAGAGAGAGAACTTCTTGTTGGATGACATAGTTTTGTTGCTTAAAATATTATACGCCAATCCCCATTGTTAATGGTATCTTCCATTAAAGGACACTCCACTGCCCAAATAATGAAAAAAAAATCACTGCTCAGAGGTGAGCTCAGAGAAAAAGAGGTGGAATTAAAGGGACACTCCACTGTCTACTGTCCAAATACAAAACAATCACTATTTAGCACATACAACCCCAATGAAAGCATGCATGTATTTTTTTTTCATTGGGGGCATATCTAAAATTAGCTTGTAAAAGCTGAAGATATCCTGTCTGCAAGCCCTCCCCGTCCAATCCAGACCGGACTTTCTGTGACTACTCAATTACAGACTTCCTAATGCAGCTCAATGTGAAGTGTTTGGAAGGCTGGTGCTCTGTGCAATTGCTGTCTCTTCAGTTGAGCTCCACTGAATTAAAAAGAAATAGAAGAGTCAGTTCATTAAACAATGAATTGTTGTGAGAGAACTATTAAGGTGAAAATAATTGAGTTAAAAAAAAATTGCCTATCACTGCCCGAATTTTTTTTAAGGTATTTTAATATCCAGCAAACTAAGTACCTGTGTTGGCCCAGGTATCACCTTGTAAGTAATTTGCCCCTGTTTGCAGTGGTAAGCAAGTACAGCAAATTTTAAAATATTTGTAAAAGGGTTCTATAGTCCTGCACTTCAACTGTATTAGGAAAAGTGTGCCAATAATCTGTAGGTTTCAAACAATCACTCTGTGTTCTGTGTTATTTTCACCTTGCATGTAGCATATGGAATCTTCAAAGAGCATATGTAACACTCAGCTCCTACAAAAAAACAAACAAAAAAAATTATAATTTAATTGTGAATAAAAACCTAATTGAATCACATTAATGTGTTCAACTTTTTCCTTTGCGGATTCAATTTCTGCAATATTTATTAAAGAATAAAATAAAATTCATGACCCAGCCCTGCTTTAGAGCAAAATGTTCCATCCTCTACGCAACTTAGTTCTTTGTGTGAGTTCTTTCACCAGAAGATACATAAACACAGACGCGTTTAAACTCTTCAGGGTCACGATTAATTGCACCTTTAAAATAATACATTATACACATTTCAGAACAATCCCCTGCAGTTTAAAACACTTACTGGAAGTAACTGGGTCATTTAAGTGCTTGTTCGTTAGAACAAGACCTTTCATGTAACAGTAGGCAAAAATTGAATTACAAAACGCACCAGAAACAAATTACTTTATAATTTGTTGAAGGAACAATACTATATAAATATGTTTAGAATTTTGTGTTGAAAAGGGCAGCTGAGTTGAATTAACAGTTCTTATCTGTGTTCATTTTTGATAAGAAGTCTTTAGGATCACTCAATATATTTCTGTTTAATGCCCTATCTGCCGTGATATATAGAATTCCATCTTTCTCAAAACAAAATTGGTATAAAAAAAAGAAGATGATTTCCATTTTATTGATATGTTTTTAAATTTGTTTGTTTTTTATTTGGTTTTAAAACCAAACAAAATTTCACTTTCAACTCGCAGAGAAATAACTGTAAAATGTTCTAAAATCTGCCCAAATTAGAGATTCGGTTAAACTCTGCTATTTTAATCTAAATATTGAAAGTCATCTGTCAAATCACCAAAAATTTGTATTTGATTAATTACGCCCACAGTGGCTTGTAGCAGGGTAGCTAAGAGCTCATTAACATTCTTGCTTGATCTCCCAGATACATCTGATTGAGGGGTTGTAAAATAGTGCAGCCCCACTTTACAAAACACATTTATAAAAATCTAATAAATGAAATAGATCTTAAAGAGTAAGTGCACTATAAGAATTATTTGCTGAGCTAAAATTCAAAACATGACTAAGTAATTTTATTTTGTAATAAACCAAAAAGGAATTTTCTCAACGTTAATATATTATTATTTCATAGAAAAACTTAGGCAAAACTTAAGCAAAACTATAGTGAGCACTTTTTCATTGGATTGGCTTTTTTGAAAAGGGTATTGACTTTTCACTTGTTCCTACCACTGTTGGAATTAAAGAGTAAACTTCAGAAGGCTACTCCACATGTTCCACATCTACAGATTTTCTAGTTATTGTGGTAGCTAAATAATATAGAAACAAAATAACTGGATTTGACCTTGACTCACTTCCATCCTTGATAATAAGATTTTTGTACACTTTTTTAAGCCTTAAATGATCAATTTTAACTCAGATTTGTTGGTTAAAGAAGACAAGAAAAAAATGCATCTTCACTTATGCGCCTCTTAACCCCCTTTTCTTGTCCACTTTTGTGTTTCTTGTTCTATCATTTGATTGTCTTACCCGCTTTAGTGAATCTTATACCCCATTTTTCCCCTTTGTGTGTCTTACACCCCTCTAGTGTATCTCTTACAACCCCCCTCTCTTACTTAATCCTAGTTCATTTGTATGTCTCTTGTTACTCTTCTCTAGCCCTCTGTATGTCTCTTCCCCCCAGTCCCTTTTTTGTGTATTTCTCTCCCAGACCCTTTGTTTCTTTGTCCCCTTCGCCAGCCCTTATGCGTGTCTCTGCGCTCCAGCCTCTCTGTGTTTCTCATTTTCCCATTTCCTGGCTTCTTTCTGTTTCTCTTTCTGCCCCAAAAATATTTTTGTGTGTCTCTTTTCTTTCTCCCTCAGCCCCCTGTGTCTCTTTCTTCCACCAAGCACCTCTGTGTGTCTCTTTCCCCACAGCCCCTCTGTGTTTCCCTTTCCCCTCTGTGTGTCTCTTCTTCCCCCAAGGTTCTTTTGTGGGCCTCTTTTATTCCCAAGCCTCTTTTGTGTGTCTTGTTTTCCACAGCCCCTCTGTGTTTTAGCCCCCCTCAAAGGGATCCTATAGTGTTAATAGCCCCCCTCCTGTGGGGCTGAAGGGGTTAAAGCCCCTTCAGCCACTTACCTGAATCCAACACCGATGTCCCTCAGTACTGGGTCTGGCTCCACCCACACTCTTCCCGTGCCAACATCAGCCGGTGGGGGAGTCCTAATATGCATGCACAGCAATGCCAGCATGCACATTAGACCTCCCCATAAGAAAGCATTATTTAATGCTTTATATGGGGAAAATCTGACGCTGGAGGTCCGTGAGGACGTCTTGCATCAGATAACGGGCCAAAATTCCATTTGAATTCTGGAAGCACCCCAGTGGCTGTCAGGGGCAGACTGGGGGCAGACTTAGAGCTGCAATGTAAACATTGCAGTTCTCTGGAACTGCAATATTTTTTCATTGCAACAGTAAGTGCAAAAGGGTCACAGCACCCAGACCACTTCAATTAGCTGAAGTGGTCTGGGAGCCTGTAGTGTCCCTTTAAGCCCCTCTGTATGTCTCTCTCCCCTCACCCCTCTGTGAGTCACTTTCTTCACCCAACCCTTTTGTGTTTTTCTGTCTCCCTCTAGCCCTTTGTGTTTCTTATTCTTTCAAAACTCCTCTTTGTGACTCTTTCTCCCCCAGCCTCTCTGTGTTTCTCTTTCTTCCCAACAGCCAATTGTTTTTGTCTCTTTCCCCCTCACAACTTCTCTGTGTATCTCTTTCTCCTCTCATCCCCTCTGTGTGTCTATTTCTCCCCCCAGCCCCTTTGTTTGTCTCTTTCTTCACCCTGCTCCTCTGTGTGTATCTATCTCTTCCAAAGCCCATCTGTGTGTATCTTTCTCTTGCAAACCCATTTGTGTGTCTTTCTCCCCCACAGCCCCTCTGTTTTCTCTTTCTCCCTCTCCAGCCTCTCTGTGTGTCTCACTCTCTGCCCAACACCTCTATAAATCTCATATCCTCCATCCCCTCTGTGTCACTAGTTCCCCCAACCACTCTATGTGTCTCTCCTTCCCTCAGCCCATTTGTGTATCTATTTCCCCATCACTTTTTATGTGTGTCTCTTCCACCCCCGTATCCCTTTGCTGTCTCTTCCACCCAGCCTTCCCTTTGTTGTCTCTCCCATCCCCCCTCCCTTTGTAATCTCTCCACCCACTCCCCTCCTGTGGTTTCTGATCTCCCTTCATGTAGCATGGCCAAGTGGATGGTGGTGGAGGATCTTATGTTTTCTCTACCCAGTCTGACAGTAAACTGTTGCTCCCAGCAAGCACTTCTTGTCAGACTATATCGAGGATACAGAAGATCCTTTACTGTGATCCACTCGACCACGCTACATGGGGTGACTCGCAGGAGTGGGAGCATTGTGCTTATTGCCACCCAGCAATTGTGCCCTCCAGGCTAGTGCACTTTAGGTGGCTGCCCTGTACCACCTTAAGATTTGGTGTTACAATGTAAACTAGAAAAGCTACAATTTCTGGGGAAATTGTGTGAAGTGTTCTTGCCTCCACCAGTAGTCTGCAACTGGAGTGGGCGGAATAACTGTTATTATTTATTTATATAGCACATTTAATTTCAACGTTGTTGCCCAAAATGCTTCACAGTTACATTAAAACATACATTTATAAAAACATTAGCAGGTGTACAAAAGGTCCTGTCTATGACATCACTTGCTGCTGCAGCCTGGCACAGGTCAGAGTATTTTAGCGGTTCCCATCTTCAAATGGTCATATTCACAAGACCCAGACCTACATTTTGATGTATAGTATGTCTCTGAAGTATTAAAAATGAAGACACAGTCGCAGTTTAGAAATTGCCCTTCAAATTTGAGCTGGCTACAGTGGAGTTTCAATGAATGTCAATGGACGGCATGAGTTGCAAACAAATGGTCATATTGTGAAAACTATCAGGACTATGGCTTAGCCATAGATATTTTTAGTGGCAGCAGGGATAGCTGAACGTTTTGATATAATATTTGTGTAGGTGGGCTTGAAAATGAGGGAGTGGTGGCAGTTTAGAAATCATGTCCTGATTTTTCAGCTTTTGCCAGCTCCCACTCTAGTTTTGAACATTTTGCCATTCATTCCTATGGGACCAATTTCGCCACAAGAACGACGATATTCCGTGAACCATTCGACGAAACGTTCCACAAAGTAATAGCAATCTGATCGGGAACAATCCGCACGTTTCGGTTTATTACTGTCTATGTAGTGTAAAAACTGTGGGAGGAGTTAGGGTGCTAATGATGACCACTGTCCATTACCTGAAGCACCATCAGAGGGAACGTGAGCATTATAACTGGATCATGGTGCCTTGGACGAATTGTGCCTGGTCTGAGGAATCAAGTTTTATTTTAGATAAGGTGGATGGCCAGATGCGTGTGCATCGTTTACCTGTGGAAGAGATGGCAGACCAGCGGAGGCAGTGATGGGAGCTTTTCCCTAAACAACTCTGCCATCGATTTTCAGAGCAGTTACACTCATTCTAAATAATAAGGGAAACTGCTCTTGTGGATAAACTATGTATATCAAAACCTCTTGGAGCTGCCGGGAGACCCACTAAACAGTGAATAAAGGGAAGCTTTGGAAAAGAGATACATTTTTTTTTTTTTTTTTTAAATAAGTTATCTTATGTTGCATTAAAGGAACACTATCACGTTAGAAATACAAATATGTATTCCTAATGCTATAGTGCCGTAGTCAACATTTTGGTGACTGGGTCAGCTCTGGCATGGTTAAGAAAGGTAATTTACTTACCTTTCATCCCTCACTGCACCGGTCTCCTCTGCGAAGCTCTGCATCTTTGGCTGAAATCATTAATGTTGATGATCTCAGTCAATGCAAGCTTTTCCATAAGATAGCATTTGGAAGCTAGAGCGCATATGCTGCAAAACACCACATTGCACCAATCAGATGTTCTCTATAACCATTGGAGAACATCTGAATAAAATAGCAGAGTCTTACTCTGCTATTTTATGCAAGCATCTCAAGTGGCTGTCATATTGGCAGCCACTAGTGGCCGGGTAAACCTGCACAGACAGCATTGCCATTCCTGCAGAACTGCAATCCTTTTAGCTGTTGGGTTAAAACAGGGAGAACATGACACCCAAAACATTTCATTGAGAAGAAGTGATCTGGCTGCCAAAAGTGTTCAGTTTAACCCCTTAAGGGCCAAACTTCTGGAATAAAAGGGAATCATGACATGTCACACATGTCATGTGTCCTTAAGGGGTTAAAAAGGAGGGTAATTTTTACTCCAAAGATTCCACATGAAGTTACTTGTTAAAGTAGCTCAAGATAGAGTCAGATATCTATTTTTGCAAACTAGCATTTCAATATCTTCATTTCATGAACATACCTCGTGTCTGCTGTTTCCACTGTGTATACCAGTGCCTACATCAATCACAGTTTGCAACACCCATCATCCACAGGCAGACCTATGTGAAATACCTCTGTTTTTAAAGCCTATATAAATCAGGGGTTATGGTCAAATAAGGACCCTGCCAGTCCCGAAATCCTGTTATGCACAGATTATGCTTGTACGCATGTTATTCCATGGGATATGTTATCACATTTGACTGTGATAAGATCATGCTAGCACTTACAGATAATGCCTTTTCAAAACAACCTGAATTTCACTCTACTTCTCCTCGTCTAATTATATCATAAGTGAATGTAGAGCCTATAATTAAGTCAGCAAGATCCTGCAGTGCCTGATTGCAGAACATTTTGCCTGTGGCTGTATGTGCTGTTTGGGTTATTTGTTCTGTTTTAAAAGCAGCGGTCCCTTTAATAACCAAGTCAATTTATTATTGAGTTACATGAAACCTCAAGGGTGAGTTCTATGTTGACATGGGCTGAATCTTGACCTCTGAGTTAACCGACTTTAGAAAATTGATAAGCAATGTCTTTTTGCAGACTAGGTTAGCAGGAGATTTGTGGTGCATTAAGGGAACCATTTCAAGGGATCCTCTTAAATGCATTATCTGTGTATTTTAATAAACAAAAAACATGCAAGCCTAAACAAAAATCTAATTTGATTACTGGCCTTGGTTTAACTATATTATCCCTTCAACTGAAGCTTTCCTCAAATATTTTTCTCCATTACAATTCCTATAAAAGCCTGTCTTAAGGCCCCAGGCATCTCAGTTATCATCACCTGTTTTTTTGCTAGCCTCTAAATGAACTTCCTGTACCATCCAGGATAATAGAATTTATGAAGTATTCCCTTGCTCATATAAGACTACACTACATTATATTTTAGTACTCACTAAACTCTCTCACGCATTTTATTTACCCTGTAAATATTATGTAAGTCTCTTTCGCAACCTTATATACCATCTTAGTTCCACCTTTAGAACTTGAACCATTATGAGTCTTCTCTAGAATAAGTTACATTGTTCTGTCTCATTCCCATGCTTCTTCATTAGCGTTACGTAACTGTAAAGCATTTCTTTTCAAAGAAGGTTCCCAAATTTAACAACAATATTTCAGAAAACCTATTAACCCCTTAAGGACAGACGACGGATATATTCCGTCATGATTCCCTTTTATTCTAGAAGTTGTGTCCTTAAGGGGTTAAACCATCATGTGGAACATTACTATTGGAGTTTTTTCTTTCTAAGAAGCTAATAGCTTTATGATTTAGAAAGGGATTCCCTTCAAACTAATATCTTTAGATATTTAGCTTCACCCAGCAGTAATCCTTAAAATTACAGTAATTAGAGCTCTATATCGGATCTTTTCAGGTTCCCGAGGCTATTTTTAGAGGGTGATGGTATTATAATTATGTTTGTACATTATTTCAAGCTGTAGGTTACAAATAAAAAATAAAGTTTTTTGATTTTAACTTTTTGGTGATTTATAAAAAATTTTTGTTGTAATTTCTTAAATGTATTTATTATTTGAGGACTTGTCTAGTTCCCTTAGTTCCTTAAAAAGGTTTTCTGGATATTGTTGTTAAATTTCGGTATTTAAAGCTTTGGGTTAATCCCATAATACAAGTTCACTAAATACAACACGTGGTTCCTCAAAGGGGGGAACCAATTGCCTATTCAAAGACATGTTTCTCTATTTAGAGGTCTACTGGTGTTTCTGGCCAATGAAGAAAAAACAATTTCATCAGAAAGAGCTAATAAATCCCGGACAAGTGGACACAATAGCACTCACGTAGCTTTTGTGATGATCAAGGTGTGGGATAACAAATATAAACAGCTAAGCAAATATACTGTATTCCAGCATCAACATTTAACTAAAGGAAAATCTATAGAACTTACAAATACATGCCATCCAAACTTAACTTTTAAGTGAATGAAATATTACAGGAGTAAAGATTGCACACGTATTATTGTAAGGAGATCAGAGGCAATGGGAGAGTTAAATGCAGGCTTTGTTATGTCATGCTCGATGTTTCATGATGTTTCTCGTCTTATCTGCTCACAATGATTAAAAGTGAACCTACAATGACTTGAGTACTAAAATTATTACTTCAATTCATTAGGTTAAAACCACCTTGTAAAGATTTTATTGTATAGGTTCTAATACTGCAGAATCCGTTAGGCAAGACTATTGTTTCCGTGATGTGCCTAATGCATTTTAATGAAAAGGGTATATAGATGCCATTTGTTATTTGTGATAATGTACAGCCCGAAGAAGATAGCAAATTGGGGAAGTCACAAAGCCACAAATCACCCGGTCCCTTCAGGGGACAAGTGACACAGGCTCATTAATTTATATAGGAATTCGGCAAATATCAATACATCATCAATATTTACTTGGGGGTTTAGAGTGTGAAATATTTATGAGATAAGGACACTTCCTCAATTACTGCATATCCATGGCTTCATCGACATTTTGCAAGTTATCTGATTGTGTATTGTTAATTAAATAATACATAGCTATGAATTCTCTGGTAGGGCAGTTAGATTGTTAGTTAAAATCTGCAGAATGTTTTTTTTTCTTTAACATCTACCTATATATATATATAGTTAATACAATGTTAAACAAAAATGCACAGCAGTCAATCCATAAGACTTGCTTTTCCCACAGAAATCACAAATCTGCAGTGATGTTACTACCGCAAAGGATTCTGGGTGGGCATATGCAAATTAGCTCAACAAAGAATCACATGTTTGCCTCATTCCATTTTAAACATGGGTTCCTTGTAATCTGTGTTTTTCTGTATACAACAGCTTGGAACACAACTTAGGAAAATATGCAAAACCAGTGAACAACATGAGTTGTTGTTATTACACGTTAGCCAATTGGTTATAATATATATACAAATACAAATATAATACTTGTCTTCTAGGCTCAACTTTTTTACATTAAAAAAAACAAAAACCTTAAAAACTATAAAAATATTCAGCAAAGATACATCTCAGCTCTAGTACCTCCTCATCTGGCATCTGATCCTCTTTAGATTTATTTTTAGGCTCCATCGTCCTGCTTTCCAGAGTGGTACACTAGTTCCCGAACAGTCTCCAGTTGCTACATATTACACATAACAAATAGGTAGACTAGGGTTTGAACACAGGTGCAGATTTTATTTGCATATTACTCCACTTTCTTTCATTGTTTATAAATGTTTTCAGAATAGATCAAGTAATAATGATGATAATGTACTTTCAATAATGTCTGTTTTCATATGAAAATGTTATTATAATAGTTTGTTTGGCATGAATTTTCACAGTACAACACGTGCCTATGTATAATTTTAAATACACACCGCACAATCTCATTCTTATTGTTGATTAAACCATAGACACTGGATGGCTAATATTTATACAGCACAATGAAGTAGTTACATAACCGTGCAGAACATCAGCCTTACGCTGTGAATCGATCCTTCACACACAAGAATTCACAGTTTGCTACGAGAAATCAGTTGCTTCCATTTACTATTTTTGGTTAAGTTTTCCAAATGATTTAGTATTTTTAGATAAACTTTTAAAATTATCTTTTTAACATATTAAAATATCAAAAATATATACTTCATAAAAAAAATACCAAAAATATCAAAATATTACAAAATTAACATATTTTTCCTAAATGTAAATACTTTTAAAAGCTTACCAATCAATATTAAATCAAGGCCTTAGTGAGAACTATCTATCAATCTATCTATCTATCTATCTATCTATCTATCTATCTATCTATCTATCTATCTATATATATATCTATCTATCTATCTATCTATCTATCTAGAAAAGAGTGGTTTAGATGTTCGCTATAATTATAACAAGCGGCAGCAGTAAATCAACCAAGGATTCCCAAAAACCTTGTGTAAAACACAAATTTTAAATAAATCAAATAGTGATAAACTGTGCCAAATTGTATATAAATTGCTCTAAAACAACCTTATGATGTAATACATAAGAGGTTATAGAAGTAAATGTACTTTTGATCGAATGAGTAATAATTCAATAACTTCAGAAAAAAAGAACAAATAATAGTGCAATATGTTCCATAAAAATAAATATTGTCAAATTATATAGAGAATTAACTCACCCTCTGGAGAGCTACTTAGAGCTCTGCTGCACTGCTCATGGATGGTACGATCACCGTTTCAGTATTTATGAAGATCCAGTATGAAATATGGTAACTATGTCCAATGTTAATCCAACATGTGAAGATAAATTGATATAAAATCCAACAGCATAGACTGCTATTGTAAGTATAATGTACTAATAAGATATCTTACTAACAATTTAGAATGCAAGGACTTGCTCTGGTAATTGAAAATTTTGGTGGCATAATCCCCACCTAGGATAAACAGGAACCAGGAAATCAGCACAAAAAAATAATAAAATATAGGGCAGTGTATTATCAAAAATTAACGTGATTATATACAAACAATATATTAAAATTTTTCTAAAATGGGGGCGGAGCCTGGCAGCCATCCTGTACAGACTCCATCTAAGCTGCTCTCCCAAAACCTGAGACAGTCAGTCGAAAATCGACCCCACCAAGGCCCATCTACCCTCCAAAATCACCTAGCAATTACCAGCAACACATCCTGCACCGATTCATGCCTTTCTTCCAGGCACCTAAGCAGCCCAGACGCAAATACAAATCTGTGGCCTACCGCGCCACTCCAACCCTGGGCCTAGAGGCCTTCCTTGGTGAGATCTACCCGTAACTCACACCTCCCAACACGGCTCCAAGCAAGCCAAACATGGGCCGCCGCACACCAGAACCTACAACCGGCCCCTGCACGCAAGGCAGGGATATCGGAGAGTTGCTGATCAGACCTCCAAACCCTGTACCGGCTCACGCCGCGCACCCCAATGCCAGCAACCCGGCCTCCGACCCGGACAGAGAGGAGCCGACCGCAATGGCAACTCACACGGTGGAGCAAGCACCATCACCGGAACCCCAAGATGACTCAGCCCCCACCACCAAGGGGGATTTAAAAGCACTCGTGGTAAATATACAAAAGTTACTAGCGGCTGATGTCGCGAGGGTAAAAATGGATATAACACAAGTGACAGACCGTGTCAGAACGGCAGAGGCAGATATCACAACCGTCCAGGATGAGGTTTCCAGCCTCAAAGACAGTCCACCGAACACAAACTGAGCAACATGTACTAGCTGCACAAATCATGTCCCTCAAGCACAAACAACGCCAGACCCATATTAAAATCAGGGGAGTACCCACCGCAGTCCCAACCGAAGAACTTGCACACTACACGGGGCGGCTCCTCACCACAATCCTGCCTCAAGCTACCACCAAAAACATAGTCCTAGATGGGATCTACCGGGTCACAGGCACAGCACGAATCCCACCCAGCACACCCAGGGATGTAATTCTGCGCTGCACGATGGTGCGCGACAAAATATGGATAATGACTGCCCTGAAGGGTAAAACGCCACTGGCCTTCGAAGGCTCCCAGTTGTCATTCTTTCAGGACCTTACCAGAGCCACACTATTAAGGTGTAAAACCTTCGGACCAGTCACAGCCTCACTACGTACAGCTGGCATAGCTTATAGATGGGGGCGAACTGGCTCACTGTTGGTACACCACAATGGGACTACTCATAACCTGGCAGGAGCACCAGCCTTCCTATCTGCAATGGGACTGCAACCTGTGCAATTCAACCCCACACCTGCGAGTCAAGTGGAGAATTGGGAACCAGACATCGATCCAACACCAACCCAGACGACAAGGGACCAACAAACTACAAACACCTAACGACGCACAATGACTGAGCCTAAAAACAACAACCATGACACTGCCATAAATATTCAATTGCAGACCAAGACGTAATCGATACCAAGCTGAGCTCTCCGTAATCGCCTATACCCGGGCATAACCGCACGCATGCATTTCTTCGCATGCATGTGATTTGTGTGTTTTTTATTTTATTTTTTTGTTTTGTTTGTTTGTATTCTTGTTATTACCTGCATAATCTTGCTCCTAAACACCACTACTATTTACATGAGGCACACAAGCACACAGCAATACCAACCAGACCCACGCAACCGATAAAGGATGGCGCCCAACTTAGACATACTCCTCCGCCCCCCCCCACCACCCCCAAGGTAAGGGGGAACAGTTTAGATGCCACAGGACATACCTCGTACTATGGAACCTCACATACACCTGACAATCACAAAACTTAAAACTACCGAGGGCCCCTAGACAGGTACCAACAGGCATTTGACACCACAAGCCTGACCCAAAACTGCACCACGCATATATATCTGCTCCTAGACACCCAACTAAAACCACTTTAGTACCCACGAGCACCTAATGGGGGGGGGAGCATTCTAGGGGGGGGAGCATTCTAGTAGAGGCTATCTCAGTGTCCTTTAGAGAGTGTGTTAGAAATAATTTCCTCCAGGTCCCATTAGAGACTACAATGGAGTCTAATGGGGCCTGGGGGGGGGTTTCTCCAACACTCTGGTTCCTATTCACAATATAGCAACACAACATAGCTCGCTGATACCTAGGCCAAGTTGGCTCCTCTTACCTTAATTACTGTTGCTGGCTGGCAGTCTGTGGGCTTGCTGGAAGGCTGTGGGCTTACTGGCTGTGGCTGGCAGGCTGTGGGCTTGCTGGCTACTGCCTGCAGGCTGTGGGCTTGCTGGCTGCGGCTGGCAGGCTGTTGGCTTGCTGGCTGCGGCTGGCAGGCTGTGGCTTGCTGGCTGGCAGGCTGGGGCTTGCTGGGTGCGGTTGGCAGGCTGTGGGATTGCTGGCTGTAAGCCTAACTGGTGGCCTGTGGGCTGGCTGGCTGGCTACTGGCCAGCCTGTGGGCTGGCTGGCTGGCCGGCCTGTGGGCTGGCTGGCTTGCTGGCTACTGGGGCACTTGTAGATTATTTATTATTAAGAAATAATATTTATTAAGAATTATTATTAAGAAATAATCCATGCACAATAACCACTACTGCTCTGTGTAGTCGTTATGGTGCCAGGAGGGCCGGGCCCCCCTCCCAGAGTAAGTAGTCAAACCATTTAAGAACAGTTTGACAACTTACCTGGGGTCTGCTGGGATATGAGGCTGTAGTAGGGTATAGGAGCAGCGGTGCAATGTGTAAGGGGTGCAGTGTGTGTGAAAGGTTCAGTGTGTGTGAGTGGGTGTAGTGTGTGAATGTGTAGGGTGTGTGGGGCAATGTGTGTATGAGGGGGCTGTGTATGTGTGTGGCAATGTTAGTATGGGGGGCTGTGTGTGTATGGGTGGGCAGTGTATGTGTGTGTGTGTGTGTGAGGCAATGTGTGTAAATGTGTATGGTGTATGTGTATGGGGGGCAGTGTGTGAATGTGTATGGTGTGTGGGGGCAGTGTGTTTATGGGGCTAGAGTTCACTCTCACCACTGCGACCACCAGGAATCCCTGGTGGTCACAGTGTTGAGAGTGAACTCTAGCCCGTAGTTTACTCTTGCCAGAGCCGTAACGTTGCCGTGGTAACCGCAGCAACGATCTGTGCTCGCGCAAGAAGGACCCAGTGGAGCTGCAGGCTGAGCTCCCGGGTCCTCTCTTCCTCCCTCCCCTGCCGGCTGCCTGCACGGTGCCTGCGGACAGGGGAGGGGGCAATTGCCCTCCTCTTACTCCCCCCTCCCCGTCTTCTTACGCCCTTCCCCCTCTTCTTACCCCCTTCTTACTCCCACCCTCTTCTTACTCCCCCCTCACTCTCTTCTTACCCCCCTTCTTACTCTCCCCCTCTTCTTACTCCCCCTTCCCCTCTTCTTACCCTCTTCTTACTCCCCTCCTCCCCCTCTTCTTACCCCCTTCTTACTCTCCCCCCCTCTTCTTACTCCTCCCTCCTCTCTTCTTAACCCCCTCTCCCCTCTTCTTACTCTTCCCTCCCCCCTGTCAGGATCGGGACAGGGATCCAACACGCAGAGTACAAAGAGTAGCAGATACGTATACCGGACCTTAGAATGGCCGGACTTAACGTAATACTACGTATAGAATGGTCAGGGACAAGCCGAGGTCGCGGGAATGAGAAGACAGGTAAGCGAGAGACAAGCCGGGTCAAGGATAACAGAGAAGACAGGTAAGTAATAACAAAGCCGGGTCAGAACCAAAAGACAAGAGAATACAAGAGCACTGTGTGACTAGGCTGGCTAGAACCACGACAGGGCAATGAGCAAATGCTGAGAGCTCCCTTAAATACCCTGGTTCTAGAGACTAATCACGCCTCCGCCGAGACCTGATTCGTGTCCGGGATTTGACTGACAGGTCGGGCTAGAATAGCGTCATGACGTCGACTATTGAGCGTCACGTTACAAAAAGGCATAGTTCTCTCGCGGCCGGCGTTTACATGCGCGAGGGGACCGCGAGGAACGGGAGAATCATGCCGTCTGGATGGAAAAAACGTCTAAGTCTCTACCCGTCTCAGGGGTAGAGACTACAGGTACCCTGACAGTACCCCCCCTCTCAGAAACGCCCACCGGGCGGAAGGAACCGGGACGAGATGGAAAGCGTGAATGAAAAGCCCTGCGAAGACGAGGAGCATGGACATCCTCCTGTGGTACCCAGGTCCTCTCTTCTGGACCATACCCCTTCCAGGTATTGAATTTTCCCCCGGGAGATTCGAGAATCGATGATGGAGTTGATTTCGTACTCCTCCTGACCCTCAACCTGAACAGAGTGAGGAGAGGAGACCTTGGAGGAGAATCTGTTACAGATCAGGGGTTTTAGCAAGGAAACATGAAAGGAATTAGGAATACGTAAGGCAGAGGGGAGCGCTAGGCGATACGCAACAGGATTAATTCGATTCAGGATCCTATAGGGTCCAATGTAGCGAGGAGCGAATTTCATAGACGGTACTTTCAAACGAATGTTTCTAGTACTCAGCCATACCCTATCACCAGGGACAAAACTAGGAGCCGGCCTTCTGCGTTTGTCAGCGTGTTTTTTATACAGTATAGAATTATGTAGGAGAATTTGTCGAGTCTGATCCCACAACTTCTTCAGATTGGCAACATGAGTATCAACCGACGGTACCCCCTGGGAAGAAGGAACCGACGGAAGAATGGAAGGATGAAAACCATAATTCATGAAAAAGGGGCTAGAGCGAGTTGAATCGCAAACAAGATTATTGTGTGCGAACTCTGCCCAAGGAATCAGACCGACCCAATCGTCCTGGTGTTCAGAAACAAAACAACGCAGATATTGTTCAATCTTTTGATTGGTACGTTCAGCGGCTCCGTTAGACTGAGGGTGATAAGCAGAAGAAAAATTCAATTTAATGCCTAGTTGAGAACAGAATGATCTCCAGAAACGTGAAACAAACTGGGAACCTCTATCAGAAGTAATCTCGGAAGGTCTCCCATGTAAGCGAAAGATCTCTTTAGCAAAAATCTCCGCTAATTCAGGTGAAGTCGGAAGTTTAGGTAAAGGCACGGAATGAGCCATCTTGGTAAACCTATCCACCACTGTGAGAATAACGGTGTGCTTTTTCAAAACAGGCAAATCCACAATAAAATCCATCGCCAAACAGGACCAAGGTTTTTCTGGAACTTCCAGGGGATGTAAGAGACCACAAGGAAGCGAATTAGGTAGTTTAGTCTTAGTACAGACCTCACAGGCTCCGATAAAATCCTTAATATCCCTCCGTAAAGAAGGCCACCAGAAATCCTTAGAGATCAAGGAATATGTTTTGCGAACGCCCGGATGACCAACCACCTTACTCTCGTGAAGACACTGTAAGAGCTCCAGTTGGAGTTCAGGAGGAACGAAGTGTCTAGACGCAGGAGTCAGTCTAGGTGCCAGATGCTGCATGCTCCTGATCTGATCCAGAAGCGGAGAATGGATTTTGAGAGTTGTGTTAGCGATGATATTACACTTAGGTACTATAGAGGATAAAACCGGCTCAGATATGGCAGAAGGTTCATGTTGGCGAGACAAGGCATCAGCTTTAGAATTCTTAGAACCAGGCCTATATGTGAGTATGTAATTGAAGTGAGTGAGGAATATAGACCAACGGGCCTGTCTCGATGATAATCGTTTAGCCTCCCCAATATAGGATACGTTTTTATGATCCGTCAAAATGGTAACAGGATGCAAAGTCCCCTCCAATAGATGTCTCCACTCCTTTAAAGCCATGATAACCGCTAGGAGTTCCCTGTCACCAATGTCATATCTGCTCTCAGTACCCGATAATTTTTTGGAAAAATACCCACATGGATGTAATGGTTTATCCACACCCAACCTTTGGGACAGGATGGCACCTATACCCGTCTCAGAAGCGTCAACTTCGAGTAGGAAAGGTAGAGTAGTATCAGGGTGAACTAAAATTGGTGTGGAAGCAAACAGCTCCTTGAGAGTCTTAAAAGCCAGAAATGCTTCAGTAGACCAATTCTTAGTGTCAGCCCCTTGTCTGGTCATATTGGTGATAGGAGCAATAATAGAGGAGTAACCCTTGATGAAACGTCTGTAATAATTAGAGAAACCAATAAATCTCTGAATGGCCTTGAGACCCTTAGGTAAAGGCCAATCTAAAATGGATTGGAGTTTCTCCGGATCCATTTCAAACCCCTCTCCAGAAATCACGTAACCAAGAAAGGTAGTCTGGGATTGGTCAAAGCTACATTTCTCTAATTTGCAGTACAAGCCATGTTGAAGAAGTTTGTGCAAAACTCTTCTGACCTGTCCGTGGTGAGTCTCAATATCCCTGGAATGTATAAGTATATCATCGAGGTATACAATAACACAGACATGCTGAAACTCCCTAAGAACTTCATTAATAAGATCCTGAAATACCGCCGGGGCATTACAGAGACCAAAAGGCATTACAGTATACTCATAGTGCCCATAACGAGTATTGAACGCAGTCTTCCACTCGTGTCCCTGCTGAATTCTCACCAAGTTATAAGCACCTCTGAGGTCTAACTTAGTGAAAATCTTGAAACCCTTTAATCGATCAAAAAGCTCGGTGATCAAGGGGATTGGATAGGCATTTCTAATGGTTATCTTGTTCAAACCTCGGTAGTCAATGCAAGGTCTTAAAGAACCATCCTTCTTTTTAACAAAAAAAAATCCAGCCCCAGCAGGGGAGGAGGATCTCCTAATGAACCCTTTGTCTAGGTTTTCACGAATATACTCCTCTAAGACTAAGTTCTCATTCGTAGACAAAGGGTATACATGGCCCCTGGGAGGCATAGTACCAGGAAGTAAATTAATTTTGCAATCAAAAGGCCTGTGTGGTGGTAAGGTATCAGCCTTTCCTTTGTCAAATACCGCCTTTAAATCTAGATACAAGGACGGTATCTGTACTTTAGTAGAGTCGGTAGAGTTATTAAGTGTGTTAACAATACAAAGGGGTGACACTCTCTTTAAACATCTCTCTTGACAACCCTGACCCCACGAGACTATTTCCCCTGATTTCCAATCTATAATGGGGTTATGTCTCTTCAGCCAGGAGTATCCCAGGACTATGGGAACAGAAGGAGATGAAATGAGTAGTAGAGATATCTCCTCCTTGTGTAGAATACCAGAAGTTAAGTTAAGAGGTGTGGTCTCCCGGAAAATCACAGGCTCAACTAAAGGTCTACCATTTATGGCCTCAACAGCCAAAGGTGTCCTCCTTAACTGGGATGGGATAGCGTGTTTGGTGAGAAAAACTTGGTCGATAAAGCTCTCAGCAGCTCCGGATTCTATCAATGCCACAGTCTCTAAAGTTCCCCTCTCCCAAGTTAAAGAGACGGGTAATAGAAGCCTGTGTTCTTTGTAGTTATGAGTAGAGGACAAAATAGAAACACCCAAGGCCTGTCCTCTAGAGAAACTTAGGTGCAAGCGTTTTCCCGGGCGATTGGGACAATTCAAACGTAAGTGACCTCTGACTCCACAATACATACACAGTCCCTCCCTTCTCCTGTACTGTCTCTCCTCTTCTGAGAGGCGAGTAAGGCCTATCTGCATAGGTTCTGGAAACTGTGGAGTTTTGGTTTCAGGACTTTGAAATGAAGGAGCTAGTCTAAAGGAAGGTCTACCGGTTCTATCTCGAGTGTTCTGCCTCTCTCTTAGACGTTCGTCAATGCGAGAGATAAAGGAAATTAAGTCCTCCAAATTCTCGGGAAGCTCTCTCGTCGCTACCTCGTCAAGTATTACATCGGATAATCCGTTTAAAAATACGTCTATATAAGCCTGTTCATTCCACTTAACCTCTGCCGCCAAAGACCTGAACTCTAGTGCGTAATCCACAAGTGTTCGGTTCTCTTGTCTAAGGCGCAACAGTAATCTAGCTGCATTGACCTTTCTGCCAGGGGGGTCAAAAGTTCTTCTAAAAGCAGCTACAAAGGCATTATAGTTATAGACTAATGGATTACCATTCTCCCACAACGGATTAGCCCACCTCAGAGCCTTCTCAATGAGTAAGGTGATAATAAATCCCACCTTTGCCCTATCAGTAGGGTAGGAACGGGGTTGTAGCTCGAAATGGATACTGATCTGGTTCAAAAAGCCACGACACCTTTCAGGAGAACCAGCATAACGTACAGGTGGGGTAACTCGGGAAGAAGCACCTACAGTGGCTACCTCTAGCCCTGAACTCATAGGAGGAATAGAAGTATTACGCATCTCCTCAGGTGGATTATTAGGACGTGATAGTAACGCCTGTAGTGCTAGTGCCATCTGATCCATTCTATGATCCATGGCGTCAAACCTAGGATCAGGAGAACCAAGCTGACAGTTTGTACCTGCAGGATCCATTGGCCCTGTCGTAATGTCAGGATCGGGACAGGGATCCAACACGCAGAGTACAAAGAGTAGCAGATACGTATACCGGACCTTAGAATGGCCGGACTTAACGTAATACTACGTATAGAATGGTCAGGGACAAGCCGAGGTCGAGGGAACGAGAAGACAGGTAAGCGAGAGACAAGCCGGGTCAAGGATAACAGAGAAGACAGGTAAGTAATAACAAAGCCGGGTCAGAACCAAAAGACAAGAGAATACAAGAGCACTGTGTGACTAGGCTGGCTAGAACCATGACAGGGCAATGAGCAAATGCTGAGAGCTCCCTTAAATACCCTGGTTCTAGAGACTAATCACGCCTCCGCCGAGACCTGATTCGTGTCCGGGATTTGACTGACAGGTCGGGCTAGAATAGCGTCATGACGTCGACTATTGAGCGTCACGTTACAAAAAGGCATAGTTCTCTCGCGGCCGGCGTTTACATGCGCGAGGGGACCGCGAGGAACGGGAGAATCATGCCGTCTGGATGGAAAAACGTCTAAGTCTCTACCCGTCTCAGGGGTAGAGACTACAGGTACCCTGACACCCCCCTCTTCTTACTCCCCCCTCACCCTCTTCTTACTCCCCCCTCCCCCTCTTCTTACCCCCTTCTTAGTCCCCCCCTCCCCCTCTTCTTACCCCCTTCTTACTCTCCCCCCTCTCTTCTTACTCCCCCTACTCTCTTCTTACCCCCCTCTCTCTCTTCTTACTCCCCCTCCCTCTCTTCTTACACCCCCTCTCTCTTTTTACCCCCTCCCACTCTCTTTTTACCCCCTCCCCTCCCACTCTCTTTTTACCCCCCTCCCACTCTCTTTTTACCCCCCTCCCACTCTCTTTTTACCCCCTCCCCTCCCCTCCCAATCTCTTTTTACCCCCTCCCCTCCCCTCCCAATCTCTTTTTACCCCCTCCCCTCCCAATCTCTTTTTACCCCCTCCCCTCCCAATCTCTTTTACCCCCTCCCCTCCCAATCTCTTTTTACCCCCTCCCCTCCCAATCTCTGTTTACCCCCTCCCTTGTAGCGTGGCCGAGCTGCACTCCGGTCCGCGGTGCCCGGCCAGAGTGATAGGAAGGTGCACACTGAGTGTGCACCTTCCTGTCAGTCTGGCCGGGTACAGGAAACAGAAACTCCTGTTCCGCGCGGAACAGGAGTTTCTGTTTACTGTTCCCGGCCGGACTGACAGGAAGGTGCACAGTGTGCATCTTCCTATCACTCCGGCCGGGCACCGCGGACCGGAGTGCCGCTCGGCCACGCTACAAGAGAGGGGAGGTGAGAAGCTGCAGCCGCCTGAGGCTCTTAAGAGAGCGCTCAGGCGGCTGCAGCATTTAAAGGGGCGGGCGGGCCATGTCCGAAGTGCCCGACCGGTCAGTCCGCCCCTGCCCCTAAATTCCTTTGCTCAGATGTTGAGGTTAGGACTCTATCAAATATTCTGTACTATGCCCTTGGGTTTTTAAGTCCAAGATGCATTATCTTGCACTTATCCACATTAAATGTCAGTTGCCACAACTCTGACCATTTTTCTGGTTTACCTAAATCATTTGCCATTTGGCTTATCCCTCCTGGAACATTAACCCTGTTACATATCTTAATTTCATGAGGAAAAAGACATACCTTACCATCAAGACCTGCAATATGACTAATACAAATATTAAAGAGAATGGGTCCAAGTACAGATCCCTGAGGTACCCCACTGGTGACAAGCCCAAGCTTCGAATATATTCCATTGACTACAACCCTCTGTTGCCTGTCACTCAGCCACTGCCTTATCCATTCAACAATATTGGAATCCAAACTTAAAGATTGCAGTTTATTGATAAGCCTTCTATGTGCAACAGTGTCAAACGCCTTACTGAAATCTAGGTAAGCAATGTCTACTGGACCACCCTGATCTATTATTATTATTTTATATTATTATTAACCCAATCAAAAAAAATCAATACGGTTAGTTTGGCATGATCTCCCTTAAGTAAACCCGTGTTGTCTCTGATCATGAAATCCATGTGATTTTAGATGTTCAACAATCCTATCCTTTAACATGGTTTCCATTACTTTCCCCACTACTGAAGTAAGGCTTACTGGCCTATATTTGCCCGACTCCTCCCTATTACCTTTCTTGTGAATGGGAGCCTGTCCCTTGATAAAGGCATTCTGCCGAAACGTTGGGGGTCTATTGGTTGACTCTTGTCCTTCTTCTCACTAGGTCTGGTATATTGTTATTTTTGTGGTTACTTTTGTGGGATTTATTTCTTTTTTGTTTTTTGTTTTTAACTTGGCATCTCATATAACGATTTAGTACACCCATATGTAATTATTCATGCATTATGTACTTTGCTTATATGTAACTCAAGTATCTATTGTTATTACATAGTACTCTTTACTGCGCATTCACTGTCCTTTCAATGCATTGATACTATGTATGAGAGCTTATTATTTTGACCCATGTAATAAACGTTTTTTCATATATTCATGGGGTTGTGCTCCTTGTTTATGCAATATATGTAATCTTATAGATCTGTCTATTTTCCTCACTCTGGTTTTTTTTATAATTACTAAATGCTAACTTTTTGTTTTTTACTATTTTGGCCACATCTGCGAAGCACCACATGGCTTTCTTGAATTTTTTGCTTTTACTGATAAGCCTAATGCAATTTTCTGTTGCCTTCAGCAGTACAACTTTTAAATAATCCCATTTCTGATATATGGTGGCTATTGTTTTTATGTGTATACATAATCTGGGCTACATGTGAGTTCAATAAAACTTTACTTTATATGCATTTCATGCGGTGATGCCTGTTCTTGAAGATTTGTATTTTTGTTGAGGTATGGAAGTGGCACTGTAGGTGAATGGAGCTCCTGGGGGTTTCTCTGAGTGCAGCACAGTTTCTTTACCACTTTTTTTTCAGGATAGTTTTGAACATATCTCATTCAATCCTTGCACAGCTTTATTCATCACTACCTTGGTATAAAGACATTTTTAGGTATCTACTACAGTGCAAATCAATGCTTACTCACAGCATTCAATTTAGACTTCCCCATTGTACCTCAAAAAATTATAAATTCCTCAAACTTTTACTGAAATTACTTTCTTCATCATTTTATTTAAATATCTGTACATTATTTGGTCCAAAATAATATCTGTCTCCCCACTGGGAAGTCCTAAATAACACTGCAGAGTAATGTCAATATGTGCAGACCACCGAGATAAAAATTGAAGAGATTCAGTAATGTTAGTTCTGGGTGTGTGAAGTAAGGCCTAAATAACAGAAATGGAGTTGAAACAGTTTTTATGGAGTTGAAAATGGTATTTACAGATAGGTGTAACAAAGGAAAGAGAAAGGAGGAGGGTATTTGTTGTATACCACTGAAATGTTTACCAGCCAAATTATATCACCCAAAATAATATCACTGTGTACATTAAATATTGGTGGAATACATTAAATGACAATAATAAAGAAAAACTGCATGCATTGAGAATTACAGTGGCAACCTACAGGTATAAATGGTAACAATACTATAGTAACAAATTAAAACATGGTAACAAAGTAAGAAAAAACGAGGTGGAGTATCTCAGAAGTCTCTGTTATTACATGAACATTGCAGCAAGTTGCTGGGAGATGAAAAATTGAGATATTTTGTATTGTTGGTTCTGGGTGTGTGAAGTGAGGCCTGGACATTGCTGGAAGTTGTCGAGAGAAAAAAAATGGATGTCATATAGAACACAGCATGGTGGTAAAATTACGAGAAACCATTGAGGTTATTCAGTAACATAGTTGTTTACTAAGCTGTCAGGAATTCAAAGTCAAAACATAAAAAAAAAACTTCTCTAAGGCAGCTAGATATGACTATATATAAAAATAATCAAAGGTCCTTGCACTCAAGCTAAATATTAAAACATAGCGAATAGCTTTTACTTGCCGGGTGCCAGTCCTTTGGGGAAGTTGATATTCACATGAATAAAGCGTGGACTGCACTCACGGTCTTTCAATACAAAATATTCTTTATTTCATCAAATCAGCAAATCGACGCTTCGGTCCGCACAGGGACCTTCCTCAGGATAAAGTGACCTTATCCTGAGGAAGGTCCCTGTGCGGACCGAAACGTCCATTTGCTGATTTGATGAAATAAAGAATATTTTGTATTGGAAGACCGTGAGTGCAGTCCAAGCTTTATTCATTCATATATATATATATATATATATATATATATATATATATAAAATATATATATATATATATATATATATATATATATAAAAACAAATGGAAGCTTGGCACTCTCCTCCAAAATAATTAATATCTCATATGCCTGGGTGCAAATTGCTGGCGTCAAATATATAAACTAATAAATGAAAAAATCAAAATGCACTCACAGGTCTTCGTGTTATTGGACAAATTGGTGCTTTATTTGGTCATCAAAAGTGTACAAAAAAATCAATCGACGTTTCGACCCTGCCGGGTCTTTTTCAAGATGATCATCTTGAAAAAGACCCGGCAGGGTCGAAACGTCGATTGATTTTTTGTACACTTTTGATGACCAAATAAAGCACCAATTTGTCCAATAACACGAAGACCTGTGAGTGCATTTTGATTTTTTCATTTATTAGTTTATATATATATATATATATATTATTTGTTATTTACAAAAAGAATCAGCATATTAAAGGATACTAAGAGAAGTCGCAAAATTGCAAAAGTCTATAATCATAGACACTGATGAAGGTTATGGTGTGATTTAACCTTTAGCTGCGGAGCCTTTTTTTCCAATCCAATGTTCTAAGGATTACTGTGATGATTGTAATATTTATGATTGCATTTCTATTTGTTTCCCTCACCAACTGCAATGCTTGGTTGTTTGCTTAGTTTACATGCATGAAGTAGATGCTCAGTATATTTTCAGCTTGATTAGCTGTTGGAAAGTCACTGTCCTGGGAGTAGATCAACTGTAGTGGCATGTGGTCCTCGTTTGACTCTATTCAGTGTTTGTTTTATCATCTTACTTCAGCCCTGCTTCTGTCTGAATGCAGATCACAGCAGAACATGTTCTTCTCAATGCAGTGTACGTCCTAACTCGTGGATGTGGATGCATTCTAGTGAATGCAAAGTACATTGAGAAGTGTCAAACTGTCAGAACTTTAACAGTCACAGCAAGGCACAATTATACCTTCTAAAGCAATCCGTTAGAATATTTAATGCTAAATAAAAACACACATATTTTAACACTAAAGCATAATTATCTAAGTAAAAACTAATGAAAGTAGATTCCAAAATTTAGATTTCAGTATATTAAAAATGCTAAAATATTTCTTATTTCACTCATTCACTTTCCTAAAAGTGAATACATATTTTACTTACCATTTTACTTGGAAAATAATGGAAAGGAAAATTTAGCCCATAAAGCCATACTTAATTATCTTTTTTGGTGCAAAATGGTATTTCAGCTTTTAAACAAACAAATCTCTTTGCCCACGTTCATTCTTTACCTTTACTAGGACTTAAAATAGAAAATCTATCCTCTCACAAGTTTAAATGATAAAACATATTAACTATCTAATAATAAGGGAGTGGGATTGCCATCAGTAAAAAAAATAAAAATATTTGTAGCTGGAATAGCAATTTACAAAGCCCTGTATAGCACCACTTTTTGTGTAACTGTACTTACTGTATAAAGAAATAATGCCTTCATACAGAAATGATTTTTGCTTTTTGTTCGTATTTTATGAAGCTGCATTGCTAATGTTCTTGTTAAAGGGATTAACCCCTTAAGAACACATGACGGAAATATACCCTTTTATTTCTGAAGCTGTGTCCTTAAGGGGTTAAATTCCCCACACATTATATCACAGTGGCAATTAACATAAAATTAATATAGTTTTAGGGGCAGGATGGACAAATCCTCATGATGCATCCATCCACCCATTAAATTGCAGTATTAGCATGAAAATATTGTAGATTCTGGCATCATGCAAATTAGCTGTTGCTAATTTTTGTTTATTTATCTAAACCTTTCTACTTGTCTGCCTGTCCATTTCATTTGCTCTTTGGCATTTTCCTTTTTAAAAAAAATAAATTAAAAAAATAGCCCACCTGAAATCAACAAGTGCATGCAAAGTGTTATTGTGATTTGAATAGTTTGGAATATTCTACATTTCTAGACTGGGTGTCTACTCAGGGCCGGTGCTTCCAATAGGCAACTTAGGCAGTCGCCTAGGGTGCAGCTTAGAAGGGGGCACCCAGCGCTGCCAGCGTGGCGCCCCTCATGCTGCAACCACCTGAGCTTCAGGCGGCACAGTCAGGGCCAGTGCACTGGATCTAAGGGCGCAAGATTTGAGGCCGGCAGGTGGGAAGCTTACAGCTCCCTCCTACCAGTCACTCATTGTAGCGTGGCCGGGCAGAGCAGATCGCAGTACAGGAGCTTCTGATTCCTTTACCCAGCTGGACTGACTGGAAGTGCTCACTGAGAGAGGATACAAGAAACAGAAGCTCCTGTACCATGGTCCGCTCCGCACGGTCATGCTACAAACAGAGGCAGGAGGCACACCAGGGAAGGAAGGGGAGAGGACACTGAGGGACATGGGGGGAGGGAAGAGGAGAGACAACAAAGGGACATGGGAGGGGGGAGAGGAAGAGGAGAGACCACTAAGGAACAGATGGGGGGAGAACGCTAAGCAACAGGGGGGAGGGAGAGCACCAAAGTACAGGGGAGCAGGGGAGATCACTAAGGGACAGGGAAGATCACTAAGGGCCAGGGAAGAGCACTAAAGGACATGAGGGGAGGGGAGATCACTAAGCGACAGTTGGGAAGGGAAGATCACTAAGGAACAGGTTGGCAAGGCGGAGCGCTAAGGGGCAGGGGAAAAAACGAAGGGACAGGGGGCAGGGGAGATCACTAAGGGGTGTGAAGAGGCAGGGGAGAGCACTAAGGGGCAGAGGGCAGTGGAGAGCACTAAGGAACAGGGGGCAGGGGAGAGTGCTAAAGGACAGGGGGCAGGGGAGAGCACTAAGGGACAGTGGAGCAGGGGAAATCACTAAGTGATAGGGGGACACGGGAGTGCACTGAGGGACAGTTTGGAGAAGGGAGAGAAATAAGGGACAGGTAAGCAGTGGAGATCACTAAGGGATAGGGGGCAGAGAGCACTAAGGGGCAGGGAAGAACACTAAGGAACAGAGGGGCAGGGGAGAGCACTAAGGGACAGGAGGGGAGACCTCTAAGGGACAGATGGAGAGGAGGAGACCACTAAGGGGCAGGGGAGGAGAGGAGATGAGACCACTAAGGGACAGGGAGGGAGTGAAATAGATCATTAAGGGACAGAGGAAGTGTAAGACACACAGAGAGGCTGAGGAAGGGTTGGAAGAAGCACAGAGGGCTGGTAGGGGAGACATAGGCACACCGAGGGGCTCAAGAAGAATACACACAGAGCGGCCTGGGGGTAAAAGAGACACACAAAGGAGCTGTGATGAGTAAGACATGCAAAGGGGTTGGGAGGATGGAGGAGACATACAAAGAGGAGGGATAAGAGACACACAATGGGCTTGTAAGATATACACTGAAGGTGGGGGGGTGAACTGAAGTTAAAAAAGAATATATACAAAAAAAATTATATTAACAAAGTAAATATATTAAAATAAAGAGCTACTCCCCTCAGACCCTATCCTACCCCACAAACCCTCTCTTTCACATTACACACATATGCAATGCATCCTTACACATACACATACACAGACACACACAATGCACCCCTACACACACATACACCTGTACAGAAACACACCATGCTTCCCTTACACACTCAAAAACACACAATGCAACCATCACACACACACACACACACACACACACACACACACACACACACTGCAGCCCTTGCACACATACACAGAAGCACACACTGCATCCCTTACATGCAAAAACACACAATGCATCCCTTATGCACACACACACACAAACACACACTGCTTTTTGTACACACACAGAAACACAATGCATCTCTTACACACACTCAATGGACCCCTTACAGACTGCATCCCTTACATACACAGAAACACACCTTGCATCCCTTACAAATACAAACACAGATTCACACAATGCCTTACACAAACACACACACACAGAATACACACAATGCATTCCTTACACACAAAAAACACAGCTTTCTATCCCTTACACACAAACACACTGCATTCCCTATACAATCACAAACTACATACCTTACACAAACTGGTATCTATATACACTACATTCCATAAGAACACACACACACATTTACATCCTCCTCAAAAACACATCCCCTACACACATACACTCCACTCCCTGTGAGAGAACTCATAGGTGGGCCATGTAGGTGGACTTATAGGCGGGCCTTGTAGGCATACTCACGGTCAGTCCCTGGGTCCCCAAACCTTGAGCTGTGTAAGGGGCCCCAAAGAATGGAACTGCTTCATGTTTGATCAGCACTGTCAGCACTGTTTCAAACAGCCTCCAGAGAGCCTGTTCTACGCCAGGCCAGTGGAGCCAGATTGCAGTCTGAGCCCATCATTATCCTCTTGTCTTCATTTGGTGGTAAGTAGGCAATCCTATATATTATTAGTAGCACTAATCTCTAATTTACCTCACATTAAAGGGCCACTATAGTCACCAGAACCACTACAGCTTATGTAGTGGTTCTGGTGTCTATAGTCTTTCCCTGAAAGCTTTTTTATGTAAACACACTGCCTTTTCAGAGAAAAAAAAACTGAGTGCAGCACTGGCATTAGCTCATATGGCAGAGCATATGGGGGATGCAAATTCTTGTTTGCCTAGTGCAGCAAAAATCCTTGCACCGGCCCAGTGTCTACTCACCCGAAACCGGAAGTGACCGCAAAACAACCGCGAATTGAGGCACATTTAAAAGGAGACTCACAAACAAGACAACATCAGCAACTGAGGAAGCCTCCCAGCGAGGTGAAACGCGTATTGCACTTTAAAGGACCTACAGAGACTTGATTAAGGACTTACCTTTGAACTGTAAGATTCCTATTTATATGTTTTAACTTTATTTTATAGTTTATATTTATCACTTGTGCACTTCATAATAAAGCACTTTAAAACTACTGAGAGGATACTAGATTCTTTGGGAATCATCCCATCCATCTAAAGAAGGAAGTGGGGACCTTTATACCCCACCAAGCTGGAGATTTGAGCCTATACTTATTGGCTCCAACTTTGTGAGTGTATTTTCACTTATTTACTACATTTTTATATGTCGATTGACAATATTGCACTATCACTTTTCTATTTTGTATTTTCCTATTAGGACGATATGTGCTTGTAATAACCATTTATAAGAAGAAACTCCGCCTTATGTATGTATGTATATTTATTAACTAACACACCAATCTCTGATTTTAGTGTACTTACACTTTATTTTTAATTTTTTTAAATTCATGTACTTAAAAACTTTTTGGGGTTGGTTTTGCTCTCTCTGGCTATCACTAAAATACATGTACCCTACCTGTCTCATTTTCTTGCATACCTATTTTCAGCACTAAGACACTTTCTGCGCTGTTTGCGTCTCTGCCTCCAACATCAAGTAGGCATGACTTCCTTCTGTGTTGGTCCAGTCCAATGCTCCTCGTAAAGGAGCTTTTGGGACATGATGTGCATGCGCAGCAAGCGCGTATCCACTACTTCTTATAGTAAATAATTTAATCCAATGCTTTCCTGTTAGCGGCAATGTTACCTAACCAAGTATTACTCAGTGCTGCGGAAACATTAAATTAGATTCTCTGCAAGGTTTAATTATCCAAAATTCCAAGTAAACTATTTTGTTTATAAAATGATTGCAGTTATGTATAGTTTCTCTTTCATTTCATACTGGCATCTGAGGGCATTTGCTTTTATTTTCTCTAGATCCATTAAATATGGAAAAATCAGATTGCACTTCTTTAACTTTCCGCGAGAATCACTAAAAGGCCCAGCTCCTACCCTGATGATGATGAATAGATGGTATACATATTTTAAGTGATTACGTACATACAATAACAAAAAATTGTATCTTTCAAAATAAATTATGTTTTATTTTTTTTTTTATTTTATTTTTTTTATTCTTTATTTTAGTTGTGCAGGTGGTTACAGACAATTAACGGCCGCCACAACAGCGTAATACAAGGTTACAGTAGTTATGCAGTGGCAGAGAAATTGCACATTTTTTGTTATTATGTGATGGATATCATGCTTAACGAAACAATTGCTTTGTCAACAAATTGTTGATTAGCGTAAGGTAAAGCAAGATGTAGAACTAAACGTGGTCAACAGTGTCTGTGTAGCCAGAACAGCCTTAACAGACGCATTCATATATAACATAGTAAAACATTTTTATGGCAAACGTTAACTCAGTACGATTTTATATTGAAGTGAACTGGAAAGACAACTTTAAGCGGTGTGCGGTTCACCATATGTGTGGGTAGGGGCGTGTAAGTAGCTAGAGAGCATGTTGGTTAGCGCCTTTATTCGCTGTATACATTATTGTATTTCAGCAGTATTTGTGGGTGTCGGTGCTTGTGTATCGCTCTGAGCCAATGTGCTGAGCAGCAGCTTAAAAACATTGCGTAAGACTAAACCAGCTAAAGTGTAACATTGGCATAAGTCTGGGCTGATCTTGTGTGAGTTATGGAATATGGAGTCGGATCAGACGTCAGCTGAGGTATAGTGTATGGCATATATCTAGCTGATCTTATGGTGTTCCAGAAGTATGTGTGGGTGCAGGAGCTTATATTCCGCTTGGGGCCTATCCGCTACGCAGCAGCTTATAAACATGGCACAAAGCCAAACATGCTATAGGTACGTAAGTTGCTTGAATCTAGCTGTGGGAGTATGCGGAGTTGCTGTGGGTGCTGAGTGTGGCTCCAGGCAAGCTGTGTATTGGGTGAGGTCTACTTGCCTTGGGTCGGGGTGTCTCTGTATGTAAGTGTGTCTCGTCAGGGCCGTGGCGTACAGGATCATAGGGTAGGTGGGTCGCTTGTTACAGACACTCTGTGCTAATAGGGTATTAGGCTTAGTGAGCGGTTAGTGACGTTGGGCTTAGTGTGTAGCCGCATCTATAGAGTTATAGAGCAAATGGAAAAGAGAAATAAACACGAAAGAAAAGTAAAGTAAACAACAGTAGATACGACATATGTAGAAGTAAGGTACAGTTTGCTCCCGTGCCATAAATAGTGTCCTCTGCAGTCTGTAGATGTATATGTCTGCAGAGTAGGCAATGTCAGCAAGTGTCCCAGCGGAGCTGTGGAGCTGTTGATGGGCTCTGGTAGTCCGATTAAAATATCACTGGTTGCCAGGATATGGCAATTGTAGGATACCACTGGTTGTTATATTAACCCGTATAATAGATATCCCTGGTTGTAAAAAAAAAAAAGGAAAAATTATAATATATGCTCATTTGCGCCTGTTGTGTCTGTCCGTTCAGCGGGTGCTTTGCCGAGTACTATCTTGGTGGGGGGTTGTACATCGTTTGGTGAGTGGAGACCAATCCTGGTGTGTACTCGGTTGGGTATGCGCCAACAGTGGGGGTGCTCCTAGTATGCCTCTCGGTTATCAAAATGGTAGATAACGAAGAGTGAGTAATCCATGCCTAGGTGTGAACAGAGGGGTTCAGGTATGTCCTTTGGGTGTGTATAGGTGGGTCGGATCAGAATCACGGTGGCCGGTAGTATGAGTTTGTCAAGTCCTTTGGTGTGAGGGACCAGTTAAGTGTGTGAGGGACTCACCGGGCTATGCTGGGTTTGAGGCTCTATGTGGTGACCGCGGCATAGGAATCCGGTGTGGAGCCCTGGGGGAAGAACGGCACGGTCCTCGCCGGGTCCCATGTGTGGGCTGGGGAGGCAGAGCTGGGCAGCGTGTCTTGCGCTATGCCCAGAGTCCGTAGCAGGGCTGGGGCCTCTTGAATGTCTTGAATGTCGTGTTTGTCTGCCCCTTGCTGGACAGTGAGTGTGCGGGGGAGCCGCCAGCGGTAGGTCACCTTGTGATGTTGCAGCAGGGAGGTGAGCGGTCGGAGCGACCTGCGCCATGCCAGTGTGCCAGCTGACAGATCGGCAAAGAAGGTTAGTGCCGTTGACTCGAAGTGGAGAGGGGTTTTCCCTCGCAGGGCAGCGAGGACCGCCGCTTTATCAGAGTGGTTACGGAAGGTAATGATTACATCCCTTGTGGCTTTGGCCGGGGCATTCCCTGGCTTGGGGACTCTGAAGAGGCTTTCAAGGGTGATTGGCTTTGCCTGTGTAGGAGGTAGCAACGTCGTTATCAGGCGCCGCATGAACCTCGGTAGGTCTGCTTCCATTATGTCTTCGGGTACCCCCCTGACTTTCATATTGAGTCTCCGCCTGGAATCCTCATGTGTCGCTAGGCGGCGGTCATATTGTTGGGCCTGCAGCTGTAGGTTCTGTATGGTCTGTTGGAGAACGGCAATGTCTTGGGAGTTGGTCTGGGTAGTACCTTCCACTTTCTCGATGCGGCCTGTCAGGCCTCTCAGGTCCTCGCGCAGTGCCGCTACGTCCGCATGGATGTGTTGTCGGAGGTCTGCTAAAAGCGCCTTTAGGACTGTTGTGGTAACTGGGTCGGTGTCTGCCCCAGTCCCGCTTTGTTTTGCCTTCCGTTGTGGGACTAGCGCTTGCGGATAATCCTCCTCCAATTCTTCCGAGAGGTCCTCTGAGAAGTCAGAGCATCCTCCATGTATCGCCGCCATATTGTGCTCGCTGGTGCCTCGTGCTTGCCTCCACATTTCCCCAATGGTGAGCCCTGGGGCGGGCTTGTTTGGTGTCATTTTTTTTGATTTTCGTCCCATGGGGGCTTCGGGTGCTTTCCGTCGTTTGAAGGAGGGTAAGGGGTTATTTCTGCCGTTTATTTCGCCGGGTAAGGCTCGGAGCTGAGAGCTTTTGCTGCCGGTCTCTTCGGCGTTCAGGCTCCGCCCCGTTCAATAAATTATGGTTTTACAGATAAAAAGTTCTTAATTATTCCCTGTAAGCATCACTGATAATATCTGAGTAGTAGAATAATAAGGGACATTTTTATCAGTATACAACATAAATGGTTTACAATTGAAAAAGCCTCTATTGGTGAAACGCGTTGTGTAATAGTGTAACATTCATGTTTAATTTCTTTTAAGCATTTAAGTATATTTGGTTTTAACTCACTTTGTTTTCTGTGACCATTTATTACACTTCGTATGCAATTGTATAATTGTATTTGTTCCTGGCACACCTAACTAGAGTTCTGGACAACAATTTACCATCATATCCCTGATGGGGATTATACCACCCATATGCAGATATTTGAGCAACTTAACGCTCTATCAAATGTGAATATAATATATTTTTGTACTGTATCACATATTTATGTTTATGTTTACAGCGAGCCCTATTGGATATTTTATTCTTCTTTCATATATTTACCTGCATATTGAGATATTCACCTCAAATGTTACATATCCATCAGTTGGGATTGTACCACTGCAAGCAATTTTACTTGGAGCCAGTTTAAGCTCTGTAACATGTGAGTGCACCCTCATATACTACTGTTGTGAGTTCTATTTTTTCTTTTTCAATTTTTTTTAATTGTCTACAGCTAAAGACAGATCCCTCCTTCAACACAAAGAATCAACAAATCAGGAGCCTGTCATTGTGGTCTATCGGGGTTTGATCATATCACATAAATGCTTGTCAAGAGTGGACTGCCATTACCATATTAATTTCATGGTCAAATTCAGGTAGTTATTAGACTTTTGTATTCAGCTTTAAACAAATTGCTAATCATTGAATTTTGGGCAAACTGCATTTGTAATAAATCCCAAACTGTGAAACGATATATGGACGAGCCACAACACAAACAAAACAGACAATCGACAAAGACATTTAATTCGTTTTGTGATTCGGAGTTCAGTCCGCAGCACCAAAAAGAACAGATGACTGATGTAAAGAGAGATGATTAATGGTTAAGGGACAAACACTAAATGTTGATTGTATTCACAGATCAAAAAGTGACAAATAGAGGGGGAGAAAAGGAGGTGTAAAAAAACAATATTTATCAAATGTATACATTAATAATATAAAAATAAAGATTTTATTACTGCTCCTCATTTTTCTCTTACTATTGGGTACTTCTTCTCACATGATCTGTGAACCAAATGGCACAAAAATTACAGTAGGGGACCAACAGCAGAACAGGAAGGGACCAAGCACAGAACCTTGTGGAACACCAACAGAGAGGGGTTGGGGAGAAGAGGCAAAGCCAGAGAAAGAAACACTGAAAAAGCGCTGGGAGAGGAAGGAGAAGAACCAGGAGAGAGCAGTATCTTGTAGACCGAGATTACGGAGAATGAGAAAAAGATGTTGATAATCAACAGTGTCAAAGGCAGCAGAAAGATCAAGGAGAATTAGGATAGAGTAATGACCGTGAGATTTAGCAGCGATTAAATCGTTGGACACTTTGGTCACAGCTGTTTTAACAGAGTGACGAGCGCAGAATCCAGACTGAAGCAGGTAAAGCAGAGAGTTGGATTAGAGGTAGTCTGTCAATCTCGCATTCACAACTCTCTCAAGGATCTTGGAGGCAAACGGCAGTAGCCATATAAGGTGGTAGTTGGATGGGGAGTTGGGGTCAAGGTTTTTAGAATCTTCATTATAGTTGCATGCTTGAAGAGTCAAGGAAATGTGCTGGAGGAAAGGGAGAGATTGAAAATTTTAGTGAGAGGAAGTGCAAGAGAGTGCAGATGAGATATGTGGGAATAGGATCAAGGGAACAGGTGGTGGGGTGGGAGGACCTGAGCAGAACAGAAACCTCTTCCATTGTAGTAGGTGCAAAAGAGTATAGAATAGTGGAGTGAATAGGGTTGGGTGATGTATTGGAAGATGTATTGGAAGGGGAAGGAGAGAGGTTAGAGATCTCTTCCCTGATTGTAGAAATCTTCTCAGTAAAGTGAGTTGCAAAGTTTGAGGCGGACAGGGTGGTAGGGGAAAGGGGAGCAACAGAGCGAAGGAGAGGATTAAAAGTGTGAAATAGGCATTTGGATTGTGGTCAGATAAAGGAAATGGAACATTGGAGAGATGAGAGTTGGTACAGAGATTGGTGAAGAAGAGGTTGTGTATGAAGATAGTTTACTTTTCACCCACTATGGGCTTCCTAAATGGAAGGGGTCACTATGTGAAGCTGTGCCTCATCCAAATTAAGCTTGCAGCATCCCACAATACCTAACACGCAGGTGTAGCTATTCCTGCCATCCTTTATAATGATATTACCAGCATAGGTAATATGTTATTCTCTACTAACCAACACCAATTTATGCTCTTAATGAGAGATATAAATTCAGAAGAAAAACGCTAAATATTATTTCTACTAGAGAAAATTGCTAAAAAAAATTCAAGCATAGGTCATTCAGATTTATATAAAATATTCCCATTCAATATCCATATCATTATATAACCTTATTATTTAGTTATTTTTCTTATGTGTGTGATGTGCCAGTTCTTGTTTATCTACCCTGGGCAAGATATATACATTCTCACTTCTTTGACCAAAAGGTAATTCTGTATTTCTCTTTTCTGTGTAAAGTAACTGTTTCCTGTCCAAAGCCAATGAGAACCCCTTAGTTAAAAGGATGTTGCCACTTTAAAGGTCAGTTACTTATTCAAGCTATTATTTCCTGGAAACCCATGTTGGAGATCATAGCGAACAAGGCTTTTGAGACACCTGCAGAGCTTGGACATTGTCAAACTAATTGCTCTTACACAGAAAAAAAAGCTACATCTCCCTTATCATTTTCAGAATATTTTTCGTTTTCACAGCAAGCAAAGGACATTTACTATGGGAATACCTCAGCATTGGTGAGAAGCTTTCAATTCATTCAAAGGTCAGTCATTCAGATGTTTTTGTTGGTGGAACGTTCAGTGTTGTGCTCGCCTCTTGGGGCCATATAATTGGAGACTTTCACGTTATATAAAAAACTACAAATACCCAATAATATCTTTTCTGTTAAAACTCCATTGAAAAAAACAACAGCAAAAAGCCCATATTTACTGTAGTTATTTATGGATTTGATATTGTGCTTGTACAAGATCTGTAAATAGCCACCTATTTCTCATCTGTCTAACCAATTTATGTCTCTTTGTGTATCTTTCTATAAACTGAAATTATTTGTTTTTACTGCTGTTTAAAATTATACTTTTAGTATTGTTTGCACATCCTATTTAAAAATACAATAAATTAATTAAATGTATTTTGATTGCTGAGCATTTTAGACTAACTCTCTAGCTGTATTAAAATAGATAATGATATAACTATAGATAAAAGATACGGGTCCATTGGACTCCAGTAATACCAGGGGAGGCCCAACATATGTCCTCCACTCCTCCTCTCTCAAGCAGGCTGGTGATGTTAAATAAGGACCACAAAGCAATGGATTGGATATCGGGGCCATTAAATGCCCAGTCTGCTGGTAATTTAAAAATATGTTTTCAGTCAGGAAATGCCAATAGCTGAAATAAAAAAATGCCTTTCCCCAAAATAACTCAATGCATTTGTCACCTTACAGCCAGGCTGACTGGATGGCTCAGAATAGACTAAATATTCAAGGTGGGAGAGGATTAATATTTATCATTATTATCATTATTATTTCTAAACTGTCAATAATTTATTTAGCTTTGTGCATAGATGGACAAACAAAAAATTATTTGCAACAAGATAAGTTGGAAATATAAGAACAGAAGGTGGCGAGGGTCCTGTTCAAATAAGCTTACATTCTAAGGCAAGTATGTCAAACTCGCGGGCCACGGGCCGCATGCAGCCCACAGTTAATATTTTTGCGGCCTGGCAAGCTGCGAGTTTGTCATGATTACTACAGCAGAGTAGGCACCTGCTCTCCCCACATTACAGATGCCTACTCTGCCAAAATTACCCTGCTGGAGTGGAGAGGTCCCTGTCGGCAGTGATGGAGCGCAGTCTTCCTGCTCCTCACTGCATCCTCGCGTATGCCCTCTGTAGTGATGCCGGGTCCCGGAAAATGACATTATTCTGGCACCAGGTATCACTAAACTGCACGCGTGAGGGAGCAGGAAGACTGAGCTCCTGAGAGAAGATCAGGGAGAGGCCCCACACCAGCTCCCAAAGGTAGGGAACAATGAATAAAATGATGTGTGTGTGTGCAAGAGTGTGTGTGTGTGTCTGTCAGTGTCTGCGTGTGTCTGTCAGTGTGTTTGTGTCTGTCACTGTGTGTCTGTCTGTCAGTGTGTGTGTGTGTCTGTCAGTATGTGTGTGTGTGTGTGTGTGTCTGACAGTGAGTGTGTCAGTCAGTGTGTGTTTGTCAGTGTTGCGATGGCCACAGCTGAACAGTGGAGGATCTGGAGGTGCACAGAGCCATGCAACGCCACGTCACATTCTGATGTGACGTCAACTTGCTCCACCTTCACAGGTTTTCAAGGAGTAGCAGGAGGATCCATTTGGCACAAGATGTGGACGGTGCCATTGGGGGTATACCACACACTGGACTCCGGAGTTGCATACTGGCAGCGGCAATGTTAGTGGAGTCTGCTTGTTGGCTAATATTGATTTTTTTTTGTTTTGTTTTTACACAAGGGCTGGGGTTTAGTAGAGGGGGTTGCTGGCATTTAGTATAGAGGACGGTGCTGGGATTTAGTATAGAGGGGTGAACTGGGATTTAGTACAGAGCGGAGGACTTGGATTTAGGACAGAGGGGAGGGGACTGGGGTTTAGTAGAGGGGGAGGCTGTTCTGAGTATTTGTTCCACTGTGCACCTTTGCCTTTATTCCTATACCGATTTCAGGTTTTGGTTCTTGATTCTGATTATTGTCTTTATGGATGTGTTTTTTTTTCCATCTGTTGTTGTTTTCATCTAGTTTATTTTAATCATAACACTGTCATTGATGCAGTGCTTATTGTACCACTCTGGGAGCTCTGCATCCAGCTGTGCTATTTGTTTTTCGTTTGTGCCACTCAATTCTGCTCGTATGGATTCCCTGCTCCTGTGCAGTCTTCCTGCATGTCTTGTGTCTCGTAAGACTCATAACAGCCAGTCTGTTGAAGCCACATGCACCATTACATAAGCTAGCAATGCCCAATTAGTTGTAGCCACACGTACTAAAATATGGGCTTCAGTAGCCATTTTACCCCTCTCTGCTGACACAGTGGCTGCTTATATTAGTGCGTAGATAGCCAGGGCTGTCCCAATTTACTGGGAGCAACATATAGTAGGGGTTACTCATATGTTACAGCCACACAAGTAATATATATTAACAGTTACGCAACTTATGTTCCCCATCATGCACAACATGTTCCTAGCTGGTAAAATGGATCTACTGGTTGAGCTGAGTTATGTTCATAAGCAATTTGTGAGCCTTGATAGTAAATAACAAAGATCAGTATAGTAAATGAGTGTTTTGCTGTTTTGTAATATCATAACTCTTTAAACTCTTAGTAAAGCAAAATCATTAATAGTATTTGATTTTGTTAACTGCGCAGTAGTGTGCAATGGGGCTATGCACCTCACTGTTTGTCTGATTAGCATCCAAGATAATAGTCTCATTAAACAAGCAATTTACACCTAACTTTACCCAGGCAATACAAATGTGCATTACTGCAGTGCCTATTGCCTATAGATATGTTTGCATTAAAATAAGTGTTTGAATGCATATTTTATTTGTACAGTGCTAAAAAGTGTAACTAGTGTAATAGATAGCTATATGGTGTATTTCGCTATTTATGGGTTATGTTACAGTACAGGGAAGATACAGTTAGTGCAATAGTTATGAAGACATTCCAATAGTGTCACAACACATATATATCATCAGGTTCGGACATCCCATGCTGTCTATAGTGCTTAGTTACAACATATGTCAGAGTGAGATGAGTACAGAAACAGCTTAATATGAAATATTTGAAGGTTCTGTAGAATTAACATGTTAAATTAATTTCATTTATTTGCTTCATTTAAGAGGTTATGCTTTAATGTGATTTTGAAGTTATGGAGGGTTGTGGCTATTGTAGTGTTGAGACTAAATGTAATGGTTATCTGCTGGCTGAGAAGTCAAGAACGAGTGACTTGTTACTCTCCCCTATGTGATTATGTGCTGTCTGTGCAATTTGACAAACATCCTCCCTCGATGAGATGCTAATATGCTTGAGTGGTATTTCTGATGTGTCCAAATGAACAAACTGTTCTGTTCGATCAGTCAGCATCTGCTCTGCAGTTTTAATAAATTTCATGGGGTCGCCAAAACGATAGAGCTAATTACTTCTAATTTCACATCAGTTTACAAATTTCCACCCCAACAGGATGTCCCCTGCTACGCAAGTGCCAAGAGTGAATTTTATCATCCTTGGCGCAGCTGGTGTCTGTCAGAATTCCGAACTTATGTCTGGTGCCTAGGACTGAAAATGCAGACACGTACAGTCCGTCTACGGAATATAGAGCATATTTCAAAACACCTACCTGCAACAGCTGATTATCAATTAATAAGGCATGGAAAACTGACTATATTTTGAAAACTGACTGTGTGCAGTGAAGATCTCTAACCAATATAGCCAGTTTAAGATATAATTTTAATAATTCATTTTAACTTCCTTGGTAGGAAACCTTAGGGTACGAAATGTAACAAAGTACACCTTTTGCGAAAATTAGGAAAAGTGACAAAAATAGAATGGATATTTACCAGGAAAAAAAAACAACAATAGTGTAAATGATAAAAAAAAAACTAATTAAATCAACAAAAAAGTATCTGTCCACATAATGATTACTAATAGAGAAGAGCACGTTTGTAATGCTTTCTCACCAAATATTTCCAAAAAAATTATAGAACACATGGTTCACCAGGATTCTCTTAAATGATACAGACTGTTGCCTTGCCAAGTTTGAAATGGCATAATTTTTATACCAGGGTGTCTGTTCCATTGCCACGTTTTAGCTGCATTAAAGAAACACTCCAACACACAAAACACTTCAGCTTGCTAACGTGATTTATGTGTGAAGAATGTGTTCTCGTTTTTACATTTCACAAAAAAATGCAGATTTCAGTAGAAATTGGTACTTTGATAAATAACCTAAAAAACCTAACCTGGCTGCCAATAAGACAAGCAGCCCTGTTACTTGCTGGTTGTTTAGCTCAGTGGAGCTAAACTCAGAAGGCACCAAGTGCCCAGAGCACCAAAGACTTCTTATTGAGCTGCATTGGGAACTCTGTGATTGGACAGCCATAAACAATGCATGTTAGAAATGGAGGCCTTTCAAAAGATTCAGACAGCATATCTACATATTATACTAGCTTATTTTAAATATACCCCAATGAAAAAAAGCATAATTAAATGCATCCATGTGTTTATTGGGATATATCTATTAAATACTAAGTTAAAAAAATATTTAGACAGTTCCTTTAATTTATCACCCCATTTTCTCTAACCTCTGTTCTTGTGATTTTTGTCTGCTGACTATTAAGTTGGTTCCATTTTGTGATCTTACCACAATCTCCTTTATTTATCCTAAACAATGAACACGTCATAAAACAAGTTACAATATTAAAAAAAAAAAATTAAGGAAAAAGAGAAAATAAGCTTCTAGTTTGGAAAAGGAAGTGAGGTGCGCAGGGGCGTACCTAGAGCATTTGGCACCTGGGGCGGATCCTGTGCTTGCCACCCCTTCGCCCCCACAAAAAAAAAAACTGTACATTTTTTTAAAAGTTTTCTTTTTTTACAATTTGTAAACTTTGCAAAACCGCTGTCAGCACCTCCTACAAAACCCTTGTCCTTCCCTGCCCCCTCCTTTAAAACCCTGTCCTGCCCACTTCTACAAATCCTGTACTGCCCCCATCTACAAAACCCCCACAACCCCCTTCCACAAATCCCCTGCTTATCCTCCCTTATAAAGACTCCTGTCCCAATACAAAACCCCTGCCCCCTTTTACAAAATCCCTGCAGACCCACACACACAGTTGTAGGCAGACAGTCACACACACAGTTACATGCAGACAGTCACATGCACACAGTCACATGCAGACAGTCAGGCAGACAGTCGCATATACATTGACACAGACAGATAGTCATACACACGTTTACAGTCAACATCAAACAGTCACAGGCAGACAATCACACATACATAGTCACATGCAGTCACACACACAGTTATAGGCAGACAGTTATACACACATTTACATGTAGTCACACTCAGTCATAGCCAGACAGTCACGCACACAGTTACAGTAAGACAGTCACATATACAGTCACAGGCAGAGAGTTGCACACACACATACACAGTTACAGACACACAGTCACATGCAGACAGTCACACATACCGTCACAGACAGTCATGCACACAGTTACAGTCAGACAGTCACATATACATTGACTCACACACACACGACAGCAGCAGACAGTCACAAGCACACAGTAACAGACAGATAGTCACACACACGGTTACAGGCAACATCAAACAGTCACAGGCAGACAGTCACACACACAGTTATAGGCAGAAAGTTACACACACAGTCAGTTACAGGTAGTCTCACACAGTCATAGCCAGAGAGCCACGCACACAGTCACAGACAGACAGTCACATTTACAGTCACTCACACACACAGTCACAAGCAGAGAGTTACACACACACTTAAAGGCAGACACACACACATACACACAAAGTTACAGGCAGACAGTCTCACACACACACACATACATATACACACAGTTACAGACAGACAGTCTCACACACACACACACACACACACACAGTTACAGACAGTTTTACACACATAGACACACACAGTTACAGACAGTTTTACACACACACTGTCACAGACAGTTTTACAAACACACACTGTCACAGTCACACACTATTACTTACAGACAGTGGGCTGGAGGAGGACTGGATTCCCTGAAGTTCTTCCCTGAAGCCTGTGGAGAGGCAGCAGCCGGTATTGGCCATATCAAGCCCTGCCCCCGCTGTTGGTTTGGCTCCGCCCCCAATTTTTAATTAGCTCCGCCCCAATGTACCTCCGTGCGGCCAGTTCAGCAGCTCTTTGCTTGTGTGAGCTGTTCTGGCCGCACGGCACCCTAACTAACATGGGGAGGCACTTTGCGGCCACAGCTCACACAGCCCCCTCCAGCCCCCAGACAGGGTCATGGCACCCCCCACCCAGTGGCACCCGGGGTGGACCACCCCCTCCGCCCCCCCCCTCTTAGTACGCCACTGGAGGTGCGTACTTCAATATAATTTCCAAGAAGTCATATAACGTTTGTACAAATTTGTTGCTGAAAATCTCTTAAAACTACTGGAAGATGCTTTTTGAAAATAGTCTGGTATACGAGCTAGAAGTATAACTAATTTAGAAAATGTTTCCTGTTTGGCTATTTTTTCTTGAATTTGAAATTCACTCTGAATTCACTTTGAAATATTACTATAGTAAATATACCCTGTTTGTTTCTAAGTGACAAATCACTGACAATTCTAATAATAATAATAGCTTAAAATTAGTTTTTTTTAAAAGTGTCCCTTTAAGCACTATTTAGTTGAGCTACTATCTTTGATTTGATATTCAAATACATACTTTACCTTTTCACTATCTTAGACACCATCTATTGTAAAACTAGCTTTGCCTATCTTTCTAAACTCTGTTGTCCGTCTTTGTAAAGTGTTTCTGTACTTCATCTATCAATGCTCTATCCTAAACATTCTTTTTTTTCTTCTTTAGAAAAGTGCTCATGCACAATGTTACAGATAAATTATGCGCCACACGCCAGAAATACTCACAATTTGATGCCTTTAGATTAGACCAAATTGATGCAGCTCAGTTGAGCTGAAAGTGACGGCACCTGAATGTTAAAGAACTTCATTCATGCCATAAACTTTAAAGATTTTATTGCCCTTGAGCCAAGCAATGATTCCAGGTGATTTCACGTTTTATGATAAACTATTAAAATTACAACTATTAAAAATAATTGGCAGCAAAAAGGCAAGAATAGGGCAAAATATATGGAATTTACATTGCTCTGTAATAAAAAAAAAACAGTGTTATACATTTTATATTAAACTTTAAAAAAAGAAAAAAAAGGAAATTTTACTGGTATTTTTGTTTGCATTACACATTTAAAAAATAAAATGAAATGGACAAATGTGTGATGATAAGAAGAATAAAACCTACTTCTGAATAAGGCAATGTAAGTTCAATAGGTGTTTGTTTTAAAGACAGATTTATTAACTGAATGGTGAACCAGCCAAAGGATATTAAAATTAACCTGCTATACCAGGTCCCATTAAATGTAAAATAGCGAACATTGGCAACAAAATGATAAATTATCATTGTTTTAAAAAATATATATACCATTACCTTTACTCCAGCATCACCATACCCAGAGGATTGCCCATTTTCGATATGCCTTGCTCCCTCTTTCTGTACAGAGCAATTGGACTGCTTAACATTTCTCAATAAGAGCTATCTTATTTGATGAAACCAACATGGGATTCCTGTCTCACGATATTGACATCAGAATTATGTTTCATAGGTCCCTCAGTTGTTAGTTTGCTGTTTGCTATGTAAGATTATGAGCTTCACCTCGCTGAGGCCAACACAATCATTCAGGGTTGCTGTATCTTTTGTGCAGAGAGAACTTACCAGTATTTCAGTTCTGCACTGCCTTTAAGAGTGGGATCAGTCTGATATGCCTTGAAATAGGTTCTCAACACAAGTGAGCAAAACTATTTCGAGATCTGATCAGGCATTTACCGCAGAGCAAACTATTGAGTTTCTCTAAGCTTTTTTCCCTTCTCATAGTTCTGATATTCTCTGTTTTTGTTGTAAGGTTATTGTAAGTTTGAACAATAGTAGGAGGATAAGAATTTACCTTTTACTGGTAAAATGAGTGAGGGTCACTTCATATCCCTAAATAGTGGTGCTGGTATAATGTTAAGATAGGTAATTTTAATCAACCTTGTAAAAGTTAATTATTTATAGATTTTTAGTGATCTGTACCTTAATTTGCATTGTGTATAAATTTTGGTCTTTATTGTAGCACCATTACTGAGAGATGCATGTTCCAGGTGGTCCCCCAATTCCACAGGAAACCTGGCTCGGAAACCGTTATAAGGTTAGTAAAAATAGTATTTTTACTGCTTACAAGGGGGATGGCAACCTAAAAGTTAAAAGGAAATATAGCATGAATGCATGTTTATATTAACGCTAAAGTGTTTCTTTAGGAGAGAAAAATAAGTAGCAAGAGAGGTGAGAACGGACAACAGCAAGTTTCTTCTGCACAAGAGATACCGCAACCCAGGACGATTGTTTCAACCTTGTAAGGTATCATCAGTGAGGTACATCCAATATCCTAAGCACTGTGAGCAAGGGGTCCACGTCTGGATTGCCCTTTAAACTTAAGGAGAGAAAAATAAGCAGCAAGAGAGGTGAGAACGGACAACAGCTCAATTAGCCTGCCCTTCAGTGGGTCCCCGCTCAGACCTAAAGCTGGTTCTAGTTCAACTTATGCTTCAGATATGTTCTCTCTGTAATGCATATCAGACTGGTCCCACCCATACAGGCAGTCCAGTTACCAAATGCCAGCAAGTTCCCTCTGCACAAGAGATACAGCAACCCCAGACGTTTCGTTTCAACCTTGTAAGGTATCATCAGTGAGGTATAGCCAATATCCCTCTAGGCACAGTGAGCAAGGGGTCAACATCTGGATTGCCCTATAAACTTAAGGAGAGAAAAATAAGTAGTAAGAGAGGTGAGAACAGACAACAGCTCAATTAGCCTGCCGTTCGGTGGGTCCCCGCTCAGATCTCAAGCTGGTTTTAGCTCAACTTGTGCCATTACAGAGAGAACATAAAGTGTTTCTTTAATTTATGTTAAAGAAACAATGATTCATGTGTTAGTTTGTAAGCAACTTCCATATTATTACCTTAACTTCTTCTGTAATTGACCTTAATGTAGAAAAATACAAAACTGAATCAGTGTGCCAGATTTACCTTTTTGAAAAAGCATTGTAAAATATAAAGGAATACTGTGGGCACCCAGACCACTTCAGCTCATTGAAGTGGTCTGGGTGCAGTGTCCCTTTTGCATTTAGTGCTGCAATGTTAGACATTGCAGTTCCAGAGAAACTGCAATGTTTACATTGCAGTACTAAGTCAGCCTCTAGTGGCAGTCTGCCTGGTTTGAAACTGATCTTTGGTCCGGTATCGGATGCTGGATGTCCTCACGCTCTGCATGAGGATGCCCAGCATCAGATTTTCCCCATAGGAAAACATTGATTTAATGCATTCCTATGGGGACCTCTAATGCACGCAGAATTTGCAGCATATGTGCATTAGTGCCCGCTCGTCGTGGGGCAAAGGATGAGGCGGAGCATCACCCCAGAACCAAGGGACATCGGGATGAGGTAACTAAATAAAGTGTTTTTAACCCTTTATTTACCCATGTGGGTGGGGTCACAAGGGAGGGGGGAGGCAAGGAGAGCGATTGTGCCAGGAATACAGCTTTGTATTCCTGACACTATAGTATCCCTTTAAAAGGGGAGGATTCACCAATGGATTGTGCCTGCTGATTCCCTAGTCTCACTTTTTCCCACTTTTAGTACTTGAGACCATTTAAAAAAAAAAAAAAATAATAATACTTTGATAAATATTCTCCTTTATTACATGAAATAGGGATAGTGTGAAAATTTACGACGTCCATTTAAATTATGAACGGGAGGGTGCTAATTTTCAAAATGACCTGAATCCTCACAAGTTGACTAAAGGGAGTGAAGAATGACCAGATGACAGTCTTTAAACCCCCAAAGGTAGAATCCATTTCACTCTCATCGTACACTCATCGTACACAAGAATCAATCAGTGTTTCTGTCTTACTGACACATCCACTTGAGCTAATGAGAAATGTACTTGGAGTCTTGAAATCCTACACTGTTAAAGGACCACTCTAGTGCCAGGAAAGCATACTCGTTTTCCTGGCACTAGAGTGCCCTGAGGGTGCCCCCACCCTCAGGGACCCACTCCCGCCCGGCTCTGGAAAGGGGAAAGGGGTAAAAACTTACCTTTTTCCAGCGCTGGGCGGGGAGCTCTCCTCCTCCTCTCCGCCTCCGTTCCTCCCCGTCGGCTGAATGCGCACGCGCGGCAATAGCTGCGCGCGCATTCAGCCGGTCACATAGGAAAGCATTCATAATGCTTTCCTATGGACGCTTGCGTGCTCTCACTGTGATTTTCACAGTGAGAATCACGCAAGCGCCTCTAGCGGCTGTCAATGAGACAGCCACTAGAGAATTAGGGGGAAGGCTTAACTAATTGATAAACATAGCAGTTTCTCTGAAACTGCTATGTTTATAAAACAATTAGTTAACCCTAGCTGGACCTGGCACCCAGACCACTTCATTAAGCTGAAGTGGTCTGGGTGCCTAGAGTGGTCCTTTAAGAGTTCTCGAGAACTGATAAGCTCTCATTGAGTCTCCCAGAAATGGAATCATTGACCTGCAGCGCTTACCAGACATTATATCTGATAGACATAGATAAACTTATAAAGGATTTTATTGATCCTATTGCAGGTGGTAAAAGTACTAAACAAATGCATATTTGCTTTCCTGTCAAGGGTTGTATTCACTAAATAGTGAATTGTAGTAAGTTGAACACCATATTGTTATATAATTAAAGGGCCACTCCAGGCTCCTACACACGTTAGAAGCACTGTGAGGGCTGGGTTACAACAAGTTATACTAGGTGGGTTTATATTATTAAAGGAACACTCCAGGCTCCCACATGCGTTAGGTGAACTGTGTAGGTTAGGTTACAGTTAGTTACTGTTTATATATTATTAAAGGGACACTCCGGGTTCCCACACATGTTAGGAGCTCTGTGTATGTTAAGTTATAGTTAGATATCCTGAGTGGGTTTATATTATTATGGGGTCACTCCAGGCTCCTACACACGTTAGATGCACTGTGTAGGTCAGGTTACATTTAGTTATCCTGGGTGGGTTTATATTATTAAAGGGACACTCCAGGCTCTAACACACTTTAGGTGCGCGGTGTAAGTTAGGTTACAGTAGTTATACTGGGTGGGATTAGATTATTAAAGGGACACTCCAGGCTCCAACACATATTAAGGTAAACTGTGCAGGTTATGTTACAGTTAGTTATAATGGGTGGTTTACTATTATTAAAAGGACACTCCAGGCTCCCACACACATTAGGTTCACTGTGTGGCTTAAGTTACCGTTAGTTATACTGGGTGGGTTTATATTATTAAAAGAACACTCCAGCTTCCCACACATGTTAGGTGCACTGTGTAGGTTAGGTCACAGTTAGTTTTGCTCTTTGGTGTTTTCATGTTATTATTTTTAATCTAAAAGCGTACATTTTCTACCCCAACATTCAGGGTTTCCCTTTTGTTCCAAAGATATTGCTGTACATTATTTTGTGTGATGTTTATGCGAGTTGTAATTCATTTGCTAGCAATGTAGAAAAGTTGAAAATGTAACTTAAGCCCCATATATCCTTGCTGTTTATTTAATAGGACACTCATCTCAGCTTAACAACTTCATATAAATTAATTTGTTATGGTGCCAGGAAGGACCCGGGTGCACTCCTACCTTAAAGGGACACTCCAGGCACCCAGACCACTTCGGCTCATTGGAGTGGTCTGGGTGCCAACTCCCACTACCCTTAACCCTGCAAGTGTAATTATTGCAGTTTTTTTAAACTGCAATAATTACCTTGCAGGGTTAAGTCCTCCCCTAGTGGCTGTCTATTAGACAGCCACTAGAGGGACTTCCTGCTTCATAGCACAGGTTTTCTGTGCTAGAGCGTCGCTGGACGTCCTCACGCTGTGTGAGGACCTCCAGCGTCGCTCTATTCCCCATAGGGAAGCATTGAAATTAATTTTCAATGCTTTCCTATGGGGTGCGCTAATGCGCATTAGGTCTCCTCGGCCGGCGGGCGAGATCAGTCTCGCCCACCGGCCGACGTAAGTAGAAGGAGGAGCGGTGGGGGAGGAGGAAGCAGTGACGTGGGACCTGTCGCTGCCCCTGGTAAGTCACTGAAGGGGTTTTCACCCCTTCAGCAACTGGGGATTGGGGGGTGGGAGGGAGAGGGACCCTCCAGTGCCAGGAAAACGGATCGTTTTCCTGGCACTGGAGTTTCCCTTTAAGGGATTAAACCGTTCCCAAATGGTTTAACCCCAAAGGTTGCCTCTAGCATCAATTTCCTGGACCCCCAGGAGGCATTCAACTTCTGAATCTGAGTTTCAGTAAGCAGGAAGTACTACCGGGCAGGGGGTGCCCTGGTTGGCTAGAGTGGTCAGCTGATGCTCTATGGTGCTCAGCTGATGATCTATGCTCCACATTGATAAAAAAAAAGATACATTTCTCGGCAGTGATATAGAACATGAACTGGGCTGAGTAGCTTTGATGAGAGATCACTGAAGAAGCTGCATAACCAGGAAATGTACAGTGTGTACCTTTAAACATGAAGTCTGAAGTGTTACTTTAAAATCTGAAAGCTACTAGAATCTGCAGATCTGTAACAATAAAAAGCACTTTATTGATGGCAGTGATTGTTGTACAACAACTGAAGGTTTGCATTGATACCTTTCTTTATAGGAATGTATTGTTTGTTGCAATTCTGAGTTACCTTTTACTTTGTTGATTCAGTGGATCGTTGACAGCTCAATAGAAAGTGCTAATTTGCAGGTGATCATGATGTCAACAGCTGGTAACAGAATACAAAGCAGAAGTTGTGTGATGTTCGTATTATCCCACCAGCACCAGTTTGTATCTTTTCTTCATATTACATTTTATTATTATATTGGAATAATGGTTGGGAATTTGTGAATTCAGACATTAGTTTTTTTTTTTTTTTTTTAATTCTTTATTTTGTTTGTGCATGAGGAGTTACAGGCATATATCAAGTGCCACAACAGCACACATGGATTAAGCATCAGTATTGACAATGTGGTACTCACAAAACTGCACATTTTTTTTTTTTTTGTACGTTGTAACAATCTAGTAACAATTTTGACATGTAGTAAAAATTATGTTAGAACAGTTAGCGCATCTGTGTTTCAAGCTAAATTCAAACACAGTATTTATGAGGTGCAATAAAAAGTTGATCACAGGCGTGTTGTATTTGCTTGTAGTCTCCTACATAACATATAGTGGAATGATCACCCGGAGAGCAGGGATAATAGGGGTAACATACAGGCTTATACTGCTGGAACAGGTCGCATAGATGAACAGTTCTGTGATTGCAAAACTTTCATCTGTACCCATCTAAGGTATGTAGTACAAGACCTGAGCTGTTGCCGTTACAGTTAGACTGTGAGGTCGCTTGTCTGGTCTGTTTATGTCGCTTTAAAAGAGTGAGTAGGTCTACCGCTTAAGGTTAAGTAGTTCGTATGTAGTGCGGCATGTATGTCGCAAAACGCGTAGTGATGTGTTTAACACGGTATCAGGCTAGTGAACGCAGCATCGCACTACGCTAGACAGGTGACAGTAGGTTAAGGTTCTGCCCGCTATTGGGCACGATTCACATAGTGTAACTAACGTGTGCTAAAAAGAGAAAAGAAAAAAAAAAAAAAAAAGGAAAAGAAAAAAGGGTGACTGTGCCTGGACACTTCAGTTATTACTCTCTTAGCCACTATACGCAGTGAGACATTGCAGGATGCAGCCGCCTGCCTTTAAGTGCACTTCGAGATGCAGTTAAGCAATATATTAAGTAAAATAAAAATTAAAACACATTGTGCCTGTACGGTACGCAGATTGTTATGCTCTATATGTGACATAAGGATTGCTATGGCTTCATACACCAAAAAAAACAAAACAAAATGGTACTGTTCTAAGCTAAAGATCGAAAACATAGCGAGGGTGGGTTGTCTTGTAAATCACAGGCTAAGTGACAGGCTGCGGGCATGCATTTTGGTTGATTATATAGCGTATAACATATTCTTACATCCAGTTATGCATTATGAAAAAGCAATTTTCGAATAGAGGAATACATGTTAGTTTTAGCTTTTGTGCGAGAGTAGGTAACATTTATGCTATCTGAGTTATAGGTAAACATGCTATGCCATGGTAATAGGTCGTAAAGATTGCGATAGGAGTATACTGTGCATACAGGATACGAGATAGGCATGAAAACAAATCAAATTAAATAAGCATTTGTGTCTCTTGGCGTTTAGCTAATTGCAGCACTTTAAGAACGCCTGAAACTATCAGGTACATTTATGTGCTAGCCTACGGCTGTGGTCTCATGGGGACTGAGCGTGGAACATTCAAAGTAATATAATGCAGTTGTAACTATAAAAAAAAAAAAAAAAAAAAAAAACACAGAACAGTCCACTGTCAGAAGAGGAGTCACAATGAAAAAAAAGAAACAAAAAGGAGAAGAGTTCTATTCGAGCCAGGCGGTGATTAGACGGGCCCAGAAGGAAAGTCATTTGCAGTTCCTCACGTGTTGGCCATGCTTGCAGGCACTCTGGCCGGTAATCTGGGTACGAATTCCGCTGCCCTGGCCGGGTCCCAGGACGGTGGGTTCTTGGGTCTTTCCGCCTGTACTGGTAGCGGGTCCGTGGGTAGGTCCAGCTGCCTCAGAAGTGCCGGTGCCTCAGTTATACAGCGTGCTGAGAGTGTGGTGTCCCCCTTAGTGACCAGCAGGGTGTGTGCCGGGCCCCAGCGGTACCGTATGTGGTGAGCCCGCAGGGTGGAAGTTAGCTGTTGGAAGGTCCTTCTCCATGCTAGGGTCGCCCCCGAGAGGTCTGCGTAGAAGGTAAGATGCATATCTTCGAAGAGGTAGGGTGAGTTGTTGCGGACGGCCGCCAGGACTGCAGCCCTGTCCCTGTAGGTCTGAAATTGTATCACGACGTCTCTCGTGGCAGCAGTCGGCGCTTTGGCGGGTTTTGGGACCCGGAAGATGCCGTCGATTGTTCCAGCTTTTACCATCTTTGGTTGTAGTAGAGCCGTGAGAAGCCGCCGGACGACATGAGGCAGCTCAGCTTCGGGTATGTTTTCACTGATGCCCCTGACCTTGAGGTGCTTTTGTCGTCGTTTATCTTCGAGTTCTGCAAATCGCATGTCACTCAGAGACATTTGTTGTCTTATCTCTTGTACCTCCTGCTGGAGCTGACAGAGTTGACCAGTGTGGGTGCTTGAAGTTGTTTCTACAGCTCCCAGTCGTCCAGTGAGGCCCCGCAGGGTGTCCCTAAGCGATGCGACGTCCGCTGAGATTTTGGCGTGGTGGTCCGCCATGAGGTCCCTGATGGCCTCCATGCTTACTGGCGTGGGTGCCGAGCTCGGCAACTGTTGTGTCTTCACTGGCGGCGAGGGTCGGCTTGTCTGGATGTGTTCCCCCCCTTCCTCATCCGACGTCTCGGTATAGAAATCCGAGCATCCGCCGTGTAAGGACGCCATGTTTGAACCCGCGGCTCCTCGGGCCTGCCGCCACATCTCGTCGATGTTCATGCTGGCCGCAGGCTTCTCAGGTTTGAGCTTTTTGTTTTTCTTCCCCATTAGGAGCGTGTGGACTTAGTGATAGTTCTGGGGAGTTTCGAACCTTTAAAGGTGGGTATATTGGGTCAAATCCACTATCTTCGCTCAGAGCCGAGCCGACATGCGACCGCTCTCGTCCGTTGCTTAGCTCCGCCCCTCAGACATTAGTTTTACATACTGGCCAAACCGTATGCTGTAGCTCTTCTGTAGAATTCTCCCTATATTCTTTGTATTGTTTCTCAAGATCTGATGTTCGTTAGTGTTGTAGTCCACAAAAGTATCCAGAAGATGTTCTACATTAAAAAAAAATAAAATAATCAAATGTATTGTTATAAAAATACAACTATTGGTTCTTTTATTTGTTGGTTTAAGCTTTTGATTAATTTTACAGCGCTGACAGAGATCTCAAGCCGAGAATGTTAAAAAGTAGGTTAAGATTGACTCTGGAGTCCCGTCTTGTTTCCTTATTGAACGTTTCAGTAAAGTATGTCTGGTTCACATGAAAGTTTAACATTTATCTTACACCCTTTGGGTATTCATGCTGCTTTAACACATTGCTCATCTATCACAGGCTAGTTAGAGAATGATGCCTTCTTTATTACTGACCCGGGATCTATTCATTATTGAATTCCAAATTTGGATATCTCTGCCACATCAGCAAAACCAAAACTTCTCATAATTTCACATTTTTAGGTTATTTCATAACCCTTGTAACCATAATGAGTAGTTTTAATAAAGGGAGAAACTAATTATTTGGTTGAAACAAAAGGAAACGGAGAGCAGATATTACAATCATAAAATCACTGCGCAATTTTTTTATGGGATGTTTTCTACTCTTTCATCCAAAATTAAAATTTTTAAACTACGTTTTACTCTTTGATATGCTACAAATATAAACATGTCCATTTCTCCTCCTTTTAGACCAACTTTTAATTTATTTTACATCACGAGATGCAATCTCCAAATCTAAAGAAAATACATTAAGTTTAGTCTATACATTACATTACATTATATTATGCAGTTATCTAAGTGATTACCAGTAGATCATGAAGTCACATAACATGCTCAAGAGTTGACCAAAAGTGTCTCTTTTTGGCTAGTGGAAGGTACACATAATAGCCTAACCTTATGTATCACAGATTAGACTTGTACGTGTTGATCTGCCAAATTGCAATTAACCGGAATTTAGGCCGATCAGCTGTATTACTGAATTCCATATCTCCAGTGGGCCATACAGACTTATAACTAAGCAAATGACTATCATAATGGCCAAACATGTTTGTTTGATTTGCTATGCAGAGTTCCGGCCATGGCGCCAAAAAGTGTTTAGAAAAAAAGTGGGACAGCAAAAAATATAAATTCCTCCCTTAGGTAAACTCTCACATTTACCTGAGCCTGTTTAAAACTGTCTCAGGTATAGAAGCAACGTTAAAGGGACACTATAGTCACCAACAAATTTTGGCTTAATGAAGCTGTTTTGTTATATAGGTCACGCCACTGAAGTCTCACTGCTCAATTCACTGCCAGTCTTTAGGCAGTCCAAGCAACACCTCCGCAACTAGCCTGTGATAGATGAGCAATGTGTTAAAGCAGCATGAATACCCGAAGGGTGTAAGATAAATGTTAAACTTTCATGCACATTAGGTTTCAGAACTGCTGTGACATGACAGGAGGAGGAGCCCACTCCTGTGCCAAGGTACCTCAGTGCTGGAATCAAGTAATTGAATAAAAGTTTTTTTAAAATCCTTCATGGCCACGGAGGACCAAGGGGTATGCAAAGGCAAAGGGACACTGTAGTGTTTATAGTTAATTTCACAATGCACAAGGACAGTCCCCATAATTTTGAAAGTAGTGATTGGAATACTTCAGTGCTTGATTATTGCTGGTTGCTGTATGCTGTCATGTGAACCCCCCACCCCCCCCCCCCTTCCCAAACTCTACTGATGTTATCAACCAATGAGTGTGACCCTACATGTCCCTGTTCAGCTCTGTAACCGTAAGCGGGGGCTGGGACCATGGGCACTCAATAGGACTCAAGTATGTAGTCAAACTATGCTAAAACAGTTTGACTACTTACCATGGAATGACACCATGCTCTCCAGCAACCATAACAACTACAGCAGACTATATAGTGGTCATGTTGCTAGGAGTTTTCCATTTAGTCTTTTTATTTATGTAACAAGTCAATATGCTTCAATTTCTCTTTGAGTTGCTGCCAATGGTTCTCTAAGAAACACTAAAAAAGGCTTAAGTGCAGCCACACACAAACATGCAAGAAATGATTATTGGAATAAGTGAAGCAGTACCCCAAAAATATTCAGAAAGTTAACCCATTTCTGCATAAAAACCCTGAACACTATTTGCCCTGATCTGTGTATATTAATGTCTCAAATGTAAGGAAAAGATTAATAGCTTAGGTGCAGTATAGATAAATAGGAACACTAGTGCCGCCCTGATTTTCAACAGTAAATTATTTCGGGCTACATGCCCTTTCTCAATGTACAATAACCCCCATGTAAATAGAGCGACTTACTTTGTCAAGTTTCAGACCAACATTAGAGCCTTTTTCAATAGGTTTTATAAAGGTTCTAGTGTTATTAGGCCAAATCTTTGCTCGGTTCGATACTAATTAAGTCTATTACTGGACAGCCTTCAGGTGCGCGGGCTTCTCTTTCAGGTCTTCTGTTGTCTAGCGTGATAAGCTCTCACAGAGAGATACCAATGACCAAAATTGCAGTCCTGTGGAACAAAATAGAAAACAATTAACCAAAATCTTTATGTATTCATGGGAAATGTATTTTTCTGTTTAGAGTTAAAGATTTAGTATATCTCTGAAATATGTAAAGTGGCGTTTAAAGGACATTTTCTTGATTTCTAATGTGACCTCTTTGAGATGTATCTGATTTATCCCACATTGACACCACAAACAGCTTTAAGAATATAAAGTCTATAAATCTGACAATAACAGTGACATTTTTTTAAGTCAACTGATGATATATACAGCAGCCCTACAGCATGTCTTCCTCGTCTGGATCCAAAACACGAACATCCAAAAGACAATATGCTGTCAAATAACAATTCAATTAAATAGGCAAGTCATCTATCATCAGCATGCTGTGATTAAAACGTCCACTGTTATCAACACTATCATCCATTAGTGAAAGTTGAGATATATTTCATTGCGACCTCTCAGCAAAATGAGGTGTGGCAAATCTGATTAATCAGGTCTTATTTACACAAATCTGGCAGAACATTTCAAACTATGAGCAAACTAGCATGACAATGGTCTGCAGAAGAAAATGAGAAAGGGCAAGTGACAATGTACATAGTGTGTTGTCAGGTTTGAGAAGTGACATTTGCAGTCCGCGGGCGACTGCATTGGGTATTAACCTTTTCATAACATTCATTTTCTGCTCATATAGATATTCTTCAGAACAGATAAAACAAATGCTTATTTCTTTCCTTAGAGTTACAATATAAAACTGCTTACACATGGATTGCGATTGGACGTACCAGTTACTCATTCTATGTATGAATGTGTTAGGCGTCCAGATCTGACAGAATGCTCCTTCGAATTACATTGCAATACAATGGAAAACTGAAAAAGAAAGAGGATTGTCTTCCACATTACTTATCACACCTCCCATGTGCACCTATTCTAGAGGGACGGTCACTATTGTGGTCCTAAATCCCCATGTCCCTCTTTTCTATCCTAATGTCCCTCTTTTCTGGGAGATCCATATTGTTGGTGTGTCTATGTGTATAACAGAACTCCACAGCCAATTATACTCTAGATAATGTGCATTAAACTACAATATATGTGTTTAGAAATCAGTCTGTGTAATAAGATACATTGTTCTTGTTCTAAATCACATTTTAGTTAAATAGTCAAAAGCATAAATTGTTATTAGTAAGTCAACTAAAATGTCTTGGACCAGTTGAATCCCTTGCCACCCACCTAGTAACAGCCCAAAAATTAAAGTGTCCCTCTTCATCCATTTCAAATGTTGGGATGTATGATTAATATTAACGTCTTAATCATAGTTGAGTACACATATTCACAATGTTAAATCCAGCTAGTGACCATTTAAGTACATGAAACACTTGTCAGAGCACGATGCTTGATAAATAGCCAAATTGATGTAAATGCATAGGTCAAGAATTAGTACTATTATAAGGGACTCATGGCCAGGATCATGCTAAAAGCATTATAGGCTCCTGGGCAAAGCGGTGCACTGGGGCCTTGCCTACATAACCACTCACAGTAATACAAATGTAAATAATCAATAAAATTATACTTATATATGTATTTGTACCAACAAAATAAATGAAAAAAACATGTTGAATGGCAGAGATTAATCCACACCAACATTTGGACAATATAACATGAGCTTTGAAGTTGAAAACCAAGAAATTCAACATAAAAATGGTAATCAGTTGGAGATCATAAATGAAGAGGAAACAGCAGATTTAAACACGTCTTACATCAACGGGTGCAGTACAGAATCAAATAACACTGAAACAAAGCCACTGTCGTGTCATAGTCTTCAAACTTCATTGCGCTCCATTCCATTTCTTGTATTATTTATGTTTAGTAGGTTGGCAACTGACATGGACTGATACAAATATTAGAAAAATGTTATCATAGCCATAGGCCAGAGTAGCTGAACTGAAGCATACCTAACAAAGGTAAAGCTTTGGCGAAACGCGTTAAGTGAGGAGGAGTGAGGACTATACCTAAAGACTGGTTTCTATTCTTATATATTATTTTATTTTAATATTGTTTATTTGTAATAAAGTACTTTGTATTACTCTTAATACATCCAGTCACTTTTATACTCCCCTAACTTTTGATTTTTCTGCTGCTGCTGCTTCTGGTTCCAGTATATCCCTAGGTGGGAATAGTGAAGTCCATTACACTAGAGCAGGACTTTTTATTGTGTATCTATGTACTATACCATTGGGTTTATTTTTCTCTCTTTTATGTGCTGACTATACTCCACTAAGAGCCAAATATTTGCACTATTATCATTATATGCTGCACTATTATTGTGTTACTTTATTTTAAGATATACATCTCAGGATTTCGTTCCAATTACATTTGTAATTTTTATCATTAGCTCTGTTCATCTCATTATTTTATTTTCTTTTTTTTTCTTTATTTTTATTTCAGTATATATACATACTACAACAATTACATAGACAAAAACCAGAATATAGAAAACAGAACACAAGAAGAAGAAAAAAAAAAAAAAAAAAAGAGAAAATGCAGTCATATTTTAAATTTTTCCATATCCCCTTCTTTTCCCTTTCTCTTCCCCTTCCTTCTTCTCTTCCCTTTTTTTTCTCTTTTTTCCCTTTTTTTTCCTTTACGCCCATCCAGTACACTGCTACTTTAATATATTCTTTTATAAATTGCATAAACCAATCTATAAAGCTTATTTGCGCGCATAAGACCTTTTTATAACGCCACTAACTAATGACTTATTTTATTTAAATTAATTTAATTTCTCTACTACCTTCTTAACCATAACCTAGCTCCTATATATACATATTCCTAACATGAAACCATTTTTGCCACAAAAGTTTGAATTTTCCTTCCCTTCCTGCCAAACGACTTGCCATTCTCTCATAGCAACTTGAGGAGTCTAAGCGTACCATAAACTCTTTGAACAAAGGTGGCTGAATTTGTTTCCACCTATACGCTATAGCTATTTTAGTTGCTAATAAACAGTGTATCATTATTGTTAATACTTCCTCCTTAGGTGTTATCTGAAACATGTGAAGCAAATAGCTTTCTGGTTGCCACTTAATATCTACCTTTAATCCCCTTTTAAAAAAAGGATTCCACTTCCTGCCAAAGTGGTATTATCAATGGGCACTCCCAAAAAATATGCAACAAGTTGCCTATGCTCTTTTGGCATCTCCAGCAAGCTGTAGATATTCCTGGATAGAGTTGAGCTACTCTGGAGGGTACCATATACCATCTCATATTTAATTTGCTGAATGCCTCCCAATGTTATAAGCTTCTAGAAGCATGTTTCGTAATTTTTAAGGCCTTATACCAACTTTCCTGCGTTATTTGCTTATCTAAATCGCTCTCCCATTTTTGCATATAACCTATAGAATCCACATCTGTAGAAACTAAAAGGCTATAGCAAAATGAGAGAGCTTTTATATTTGGTATTTTCCCTACACATTTGCCTAAAAAAGGGGAACTATTCATCCTATCTTTTAAAGTACCACTTAATTTATTCAAAATATGTTTAATACTTAAAAAAGTAAATAATTCATGTGACGGTAGAGCAAATTGCTTCTGAAGCTCCGGAAATGGTTTTATTCCACTTGCATTATATAAATCGCCTATCTGTCTTACCCCTCGCTCCAACCATGTATCTAAAAATAGATCAGGGCTCAAAAATGACATGATTTTTAAAGGAGCTTCCAATGCCAATGCCTTAGATATTCTTAGTCTAAAAATAGCTTGTCCCCAAATTTTTATCAATGCTTTTGTAGCAGGCAACATATTGCATCATTTTTCTTGTTTCCCTGGACCAAGCCAGAGTAACTGTTCCACTGAGCCCTCCTTAATACAAGCATTCTCTAACCCCAACCAAATTGGGGCTATGCCCTGCTCAAGAATAGACATACCCTGTGCAAGGAAAACTGCTTTATAATAAAATGAAATATTTGGTATGTTTAGACCACCTTTCATATATGGTTTCCAAAGGCAATTCTGTGCAATCCGCGGTGGTTTCCTTTTCCAAATATGTGCATCAATAGTTGTTTGAAACTTTTTTAGAAGAGCATTTGTTAACACAATTGGTAAAGTTCTAAATAAAAATAAAATAAGGGGCAGGATCATCATTTTTATCGTGTTAATACGGCCAAGCCAGGATATCTCTCTCCCCTCCCATACTTTAAGTTGTTTATTAATTTTATGAATCAATGGGATGTGATTATCTTTTATTAACTGGGCTGGATTGCTAGATAATTTAACCCCTAAGTAATTTATTGATGATAAGCGCCAGTCGAATGGATATAAATCTTGCAATTCTTTTACTAAATATTTCGGAAGATGAATTGGCATAGCTTGGGTTTTTTTTTTATTATTCTTATAATAGGACACTTGTCCATAACTATTCAATAATTGCATCAAGTTTGAAAGTGATGTTGGCGGATCTGTTAAAAATAACAAACCATCATCCGCAAACAGCTCTATTTTCAATTCTCCTGCAGGTGTGCGAATACCACGAATATTGTTTTGTTTTTGAATGTGTCTTATTAGTGGTTCTAAACTTAAAATAAATAACAAGGGGGAGAGAGGACACCCCTGCCTTGTACCATTTGTGATCTGAAACGTTGATGATAAAAACCCCGTATTATGTATTCTCGCTGATGGATAAGTATACAGGGCAAAAATTCTCTCTAAAAAAGCTGAGATCTTTACCAAAACTTCTTTCATATATTGCCAATTTAGGCGATCAAAGGCCTTCTCGGCATCTAAAGCTAAAATTAATAATTGTTGTTTATTAATATCGGCCCAGTTCAATATATTCAAACAATGGCGGGTATTATCCCCTAATTGCCTTGAAGGAACGAAACCTGTTTGTTCATGAGAAACCAACTCAATCAAAAATGGTTTTATTCTTAATGCTAATAATTTTGCATACATTTTTGTGTCAACATTTAAAAGTGAAATTGGTCTTAAATTTACACTTTCAGTAGGTGACTTCCCTGGTTTGGGCAGAGTGATTACATGGGCCAATTGCATTTCAGCCGGCATAGTCCCAGAATTTTGTAAAAAATTAAATAAGTCCATAAGGTGAGAAATAAATAAATTTGCAAAACTTATATAAAAAAGATTTGAGAACCCATCCGGGCCGGGGGCCTTTTTTTTCGGAAGATCATTAATCACTTTCAATACTTCCGCCTCCTCAAAAGGTTTTAATAATGACTGGCTTTGGATTTCTGATAGGGTAGGCAGATCTATATCTGCTAAAAAAGACCTAATTTCTTCTTTTGTGGGCTGGTATGTATCATGCTCATTTTTTAGATTATATAACTTTTTATAATAAGCGGAGAGTTCTTCCACAATATCTTGAGGATTAAACAGTTTAGCTTCATTTGCTGCTAACAAAAATGGTATTTTTGATTGTTGGACTTTATTTTTTAATATTCTAGCTAGCTTTTTCCCAACTTTATTACTCTGCGTATAATGAGTCAGTTTTAGTTTTCTCATTTGGCTTTCCAAAAGTTGTAAAATTAATTCCTGAATTTTTATTTCAACCTTTCTAAGTTGAGAAGATATTATTTTTGATGGGTTCCATTTATTTTCTTCCTCCAACCCCTTAAGCTCTTCTAAAAGTCGTTCTTTATCTCCATACTCTTGCTTCTTTTTTCTTGAACCCACCTGTATAAACAGTCCCCTCATTACTGCCTTAAACGCCAGCCACTTAATAGTAATATGGGATTTATCCTGAACATGTTCATCATAAAATGCTTGAATCCTTATCCTAAATAAATTTAACAAAGATTCTTCACCCAAAAGAGTTTAATTTAAGCGCCATGTACTCCTGCCTCTTACAGGATATAAAGTCCTAAACTTAGTAATTACATGATCTGAACAGATTTTACTCCCTATCTCTACCTCATAAATATTTTGTAATGTTTGTTTATCAACTAAGCACATGTCTATACGAGAATATGTATGATGAGCATGCGAATAATAAGTATAATTTTTACCAGTCGGGTATAGGTTCCGCCAAGTATCATATAAGTCGTATTTAAATAATAATGAAGCAAACTTTTTGCTTAAAGAGATAGCCTGAGAGAGTGGTTTTTTTTGCCCAGCACCCTATTAATATCTAATTTAGTATCTAATGTAGAATTAGAATCTCCACAAATCATTATATGGCCTCTCTGATACTTATTAATTAATGCAAAAGTTTTTGCCAAAAATGCATATTGATCTTTATTTGGAGCATAGACTGAGGCTATTGTAATCTGTATCCCATTCAGCAATCCCACAACAATCAAAAGTCTTTCCATATCGTCCCTATAAATTTTATCTAATTGAAATAGCCAATCTGAATGGAATAAAATTGCAACACCTTTAGATTTATGGGCTGAATATGCATGAAAAATTTGAGGATATCTAGACAACTCAAAATTGCGGATTCTGTCTTCGTAAATGAGTTTCTTGAAGGCATATTATTGATGCCTTTGATTTAATTAGTTCTTGTTTAACTAATTGTCTTTTTATTGGACTATTAAGGCCATTAACATTTAGCGATAAACACGATAAGTAGTTACTCATCTTACTCTATTATAAGAGATATTCTTATAAGTATAATTAACCTTTTAATGGAACTTTTCATACTAAATATATACACCGCAAAAAGAAACAAACACAAAAAAAAAAAAAAAAACCAACAACCAAAAAAAAGTACAATAACTCTCGAGTAAGAGAGTTAACCTGGGGATAAGCTGGATAGTGCCCATTGGCATGCTCCAGTTCAAATCCCATTATGGAACGTGTCGGGCAAATCTCCCTCCAAAATCAGAAGCTGGGGGAATATCCTGTAGCTCAGTCGAGACCAATGTCCTTAGTAATATAGACTTATTTATTTTATATTAAGTACTTTTCCCTACTACCGTTATTTAGTGATATAAGTTGTACTATTTCCATAAGCATAACCAACCCATATCTATTTTCTTTTTCTTTTCCCCTTCTTTTTCCTTCCCCATTCTCCCTTCCCCTTTCCCTTTTCCTCCCTCCTTCTTCTTTCCTTTCTCTCCCCCTTCCCCTTCCTTCCTTCCTTCTTTCTCCCCTCCCTCCTTTTCTTCCCCTCTACAAAAAAGGGCATACTTATACAGGGTAACCAATCCATCGAAAAAACCTGATCATATGTTCAGAACCCAACATATACCTATTATCTCTTTAAAGTGGCTGGGACACAAACTGCACCAATACCCACTGATTAAATCATCAAATACACAGTCCCATAAACCTTATCCAAATTTATTGTTAACCTAGTCATATAGAGTATGTATATTAAGCTATTTCAAAAGCCTTTTTAAAACATACCTCTGCCATACCACGTTTACATTTCTATTCTGTATACATACAAAAAACTAGTATTGCTAAAGAAGAAAAACAAATTGGTAACCTTGCAAACAAAAAAAACCAAAAAAAAACAAAAAAAAACCAAAAAAAAACACAATAGACTTTAGGAGTATAGTTTTATTTTCTGACTAAGGAAATGTTTGCAGTTTGGCTATTTTTTACTAATATTTGAAATTCACTCCAAATTTACTATGAATGCCCACATTGGTAAATAACCCTGGAAATTGGAAAATAATTTCAATGTAGTGTTCCTTTAACTTGGAGCTAAACATCTGAATTTATAATGTATTCTGGGTATGCATGATGGTTTGCGAATGTATACATGCGCAATGCAACTCAAAGAAAGTTTACAAAAATAACTTTCGAGCAATTTAAGTGGCAGAGTTTAGAGGCTTGTCAATACATGTACCTGCACTCAGCAGAGACCTGTGAACTGAGATGTCATTACTGTTACCAGCATTAAAACAGTTCAATACATCACGTTTGTCAAGGAAACAAACTTTAAGGTGACATAAATTATTACACGAATTATGCATTTTACTGAAAGTGCTCGAATCACTAATAACAGTCTTGTCGATGGTACATTTTTGGGACGATCATGAGCTAATTGCTAATTCTTCCTTTTTGTTTCAATTTATTCTTATTTTTTTTATAAATTCATCTTATCAGATATGGCAACATTAGACTTATACAATTGAGGAAGTCAGCTGATAAAAATCAATCAGTCCATTTAATTTTTATGTTTCTCATCTACAATCACATTAAAATTAAGATTAATCTTGGAGCGTGATCCGCTCCAATACGCAACAGCTGCATTTTGGTACCTGCACTACTTAATGTGTGTGTGTTAGATTTTGGTCTAAATAATTTGTTTTAATCTTTAGGATGCTTAATTTTGTTGAGTTTTTTTTTTTTAAAATAAACCAAGTCTTACTTCCTCTTTTCCCATCTCAGATTGATCTAACACAGATTATGCACACCTCAAGAACAACTCTTAAGGAGGGCTCTCTCCTACCCAGAAGAAGGACAAGTCCTGGCTCAACGCTGGCATGACATTGCAATTGGCTTGTGGCCGAGATAACAAAACTAGGAATGGTGCAATATTTTTATACCACTCTATAAAGCTCCAATGCATTTTGTAGCGCTGTACATGGGTATAATTGGCACAGCGCTACAAAAGTGGTACACAAAGACACAACAGATTTAAGACAATACAGTATTTGACAAATAAATGCAGGCTGATTTGGGGGCACTGTTACTGTCAAAACTTAAAATATACCAGTGCTTTATACAAACGGATATACAGAAAGGCTTTTATCAGTTTATTGACCAGTAGTTCATCCACAATTTACAATCCTGTGCGACTGGAAATGGATCCGGAGGCTGAAATACTTATCCCATAAAAGCTTTATGGAGAAGACATTATGATCAGACCCCAAAAAACAGACAGACTGGTTTCTGACTGGAGCTCTTCAAACGGAGATGCTACATCTCTTCAACCTTTGAAAGTACTTTTTTTCCCCTGTAATTATTTTTTGTTTTATACTTAAAATGCATTATCTATCATGTTGCTGGTTGTTACTATTTTCCTGCTTGATTTAAGGATACTTTTTCAATTCCTCCCAGAGCACTATAGATAACATACAATACTGAGCATTTTTTAAGTGCCTTTGGGTCATACCTCAGTTAGAGCTTGCTACAATCTGCTTGATTATTTTGTTGCAGTAGACAACTTTCATATATATTCTACTGGGAAGTGCCATTTATTATTCCTTGATTTTGGAATCTTCAACAGCCTGGCCAACTTTTGATATTTATGAGCAGGACATGTAGATACTTTTGTCTCATTTATGTACCATTATATTTATGTTTTTCTTTAGATCAATGTATATACTTTCTTTTCTTTCACATTAAGATAGCAGATTTTAACCAACATTGATTAAATGCTAAGTTTTATTTATTTACCTTATTATATACTTCGTTCATTTGGTTTGGGCAAATTCTTGTTACATGTACAATTTTGACTAAGGGTTATCCCCTTTTAATGCCTATTACCACGGATTACCGAGCTCCCTTTCTAGTCCATATAGCATTATCTATTATGTATGAAAAATCTGTGGTCAATTCCTGCCTCTGCTATGAATGTTCCTCTAAAATATATCTATACTCCTTTAATAATATAAGTATATTTTATAAATAAATATCAACTATTTCAAGACAAATAATATATCAGGACTGCCAAGATTACAAGCCTAACAAAATGGATTAATGTTGTAAAATCTCTGCTTGTCATATAAGACTTTGATTACCCTTTAGTTATGTCTCGTATTAATGTGAAATCTGTAGGTTTTATATAATGTAGTAATAATAATAATAATAATAATAATAATAATAATAACAACTGATAAAGAGTAATTCTTTCATGGATATATTTTCTTGGATAAAGTAAAATAAGTATGAAAGAAAACATAAGTAAATTTAAAAAAAGCACTTAGAATAAAACTGTAAAGAAAGCGTTTCTCTGATCTCATATTTGTGATATATACGAGAACCAAGAAGTGGATTAAAGTACTCTGTGGGTTTGCCAAAGTGAAAATAAATGTGTTTAGAAAAGAATTTTGTGCTTTCTCAAGCAATAAGTAATGGGTAAGAGTAACAATTATTTCTTAGTGAAAAGGGAAAGAAAACATAGCAGTGCAGCAACATAAATCTGTTCCGGTTTGCCTTCGAGGGGAGAGTATTTAAAAGATATTCTGCTTACTATGTCGCTGGCCCAGAAAGTCAGTTCTAATGGAAATCATCTACATCATTTTATGTATTACTTTTTAACACTCTCTCTTCCTTCTTCCGACTGTCATGCAGCAAAATTACAGAACTGTTCGGCATCTATAACTGTTAAAAGGGTCCATTATCCACAAATAATCCTTGGCTTTCTACAGGTAAACAATTAAAGTGAGAGACATAAAGAAAAATATGCAGATGTTGTGTTGATTTAAAAGAAGACAAAGAGGGGACAAGTTGATGAGAGATTTACATTTTCTGGTTTATGCAGATTAGACCACAGAAGCAAGAGATCATGTAATTTACTGCAAATGAAGGACATTTATGGCTTTCTATTCTAAGTATATTGAATTCATTATCTCTGTACTACATTTACGAAATAGGGAGTCGTCTCTACCCATGGTGGAATCGTATTGACTCAACATCATAATCAGAAGATAGGAGATTAGTTTTGGACCAAACTGCAATTAAGCTGAATCTGTGTAATTCGGTTGTTTGGCCACATTCCTGAAGTCCGAGCCAAAATATACCCAATATACAGACTAACAGAATCCAGCAATGCAGAACATGTTCAGGTGATGAGGGAGAGTCCATTTACAGATCAAGTGAGAATCGAACCATAGAGAGAAAAACAGAATGAGTAGTAAATTACATCTATATTTGCATATTATATAGGAAATACATTTATAATATATAAAAATATCTATTTTTTGCTGTTTTTCTTGTTTACCATTTATTGGTTATTCCTTCTAACTTGATCTGTGAACCAAATGGAAGGTAAATACTCATTTCGGTGTAGAGCAAAATATATACATAATATTATGTGATGTATATTTTTTGCAGAACACTAATTGGCCCACTTTCACACGTTTTCGGTTTGTTCTTTTGATTTATTTACCGAATTGGCATTTGTCTGAGCAGAACTGATATCCTAGCAAATTTGGAGTGTCCTGAAAACTTTTATATCTTTGGAAAAAATTATTCGTTAGATTCAAAATTTCACAAGCGTAATGATTAGCACTAACTTCTCCCTCCCCTTAGCATATGCGCACATGTCCTGTTGGGTATAACACATAAGGACGGGCAATTAGAGGAAATGTGAACTTGAGAGTTTTAACACATTAATAAATTATTGTGTAGTAACTGCAACATACAAGCACAGGGAGCAATGGAACAACATGATAGTAATCATCAATCAAGCTTAAATTTACAAGATGACTACATTAAAAGGTGAAGTGTGATTAGATCATAATTGGACTTGTACTAAAATAAGTCTTTCAATGAAAAATTACACCATTATTCATTAAAGGGAGAATTATCTGGAATTCAAAGTGAATGTCAAATTGAAGGCCAAAAGACCTGCAAAAATGATCCAAGTCTGCGATGCTTCCAGTTTAGGAGCTTTGCCTTGAATTTTAAATGTACTTTGAATTCACATCAATTCTCTCTTTAGTGAATAACATGTTTCATAGGTACATAAAAAAGCAAATGTAATTCAGCCAAAAAGCACCTTTAAAAGCACTTTTATACCTTTATTACTTCATAGTTAAATCACGGCTGGGACCAGCAGTAGCGGGAAAGACAACACTATGATAATGCTAACGCGTTTTGTGCCTCATGGGAACTTCACCAGAGAAGATTTTAACCTTGAAGTAATAAAAGTTCAGTTTTGTTAAATAATGTTTTCACTGTTTCAGCTCTCTTTCTCCCAATGCTTTTTGGCTCAATTATGTTCGCTTTCTCATTTATGGGCTCAGAACCCATTAAAGACCTTGCGCAATAATCCTTACCTTTGATACAAAGACAACTCCAACCATCATTCTACTTTCGCTGACATAAATTAAATTACTTTAAACCTTTTCACATTTACAGCTCATTATACAGATTCACATTCAATGATCCTTATGGGGTTACCCACCCCCCCATTTTTTTTTTTTGTCAAATCGTCTTAAAATGGTATTCCAAAAACATTCCTTCCAAGCACATGATGTTCAGCTCATCTAAAGTCATTGAGTATTACAGGTTAAAAATTTTTTTCGTTAAACTACTTTTGCATAATTTAATAAAAAATATTGTTTTTTTATTGCATGAATCATTGCATACTTTTTATATTAAGCTGTAGTGGTTATGGTGTTTAGAGTGCCTATGGAGCTTAGAGTTCTTATTCAGAAGAAAACTATCAAAATTGAATTCACAATTTATGACAGAATAATTACATAAGAGAAACAAAACTGTATTTAATTAAATTTAATTCAATTTTAATTTAACTGGAGTGAAAAATACCCAAACTTTTCATTAGATTATTCTTTTATGCAACATCATGATATTAATCATCCATCAATCCTAAAATTATGAGACAGCTTGACAGAAACAGGATGTTACTGGATCAGGTTATCTAGAAAGTCATGTTTCCTCTGGAATAAGTGTGCCAGTGCCAGATCTTTCTATCAGCGAAGGAAATGAAAGAACATAATGTATCATATTCTAAACTAAAAACATCACATCATTCAAATGTTAGACAAAAAAATATTTTACTTTACCGCATTATTTGTGGTTCTTTCATGACCCTCTTCATCTGTCTGTTGTTTGTGTGTTTTATTAAGACGTATAAATAAGGTTTCTGAACATCTGCAATGCAATTCTGCGTGAGTTGGTAGAGAGATGACAATTCTGCTTTTGTGCGTAGGGAAATGGTCCAAACTTATTTGAATTGTGTTTTGTAACTTAGGCAATCTCTTTCACTCTTTCATTATCGAAACACAGAGATTTAAAGCTTTTACAGATTTTCAAAAAATGTGCACTAGTGATTAAATGAATGGTAAGTGCTTTCAGCTGAACCACCAGAACAGCTGTGAAACATCCATGGCCACAAAGGTTAAGAGTGCGACCAGGCCTTTTGTGTTCCAAATTTCACAAGGGATCCAATGGCCAGCTTCCTGGCCACCCACTTTAGAGCATCGCACAAGGTTGGTACATAAGCCATTCTGCCTATCAGGACAGCAGGTGCTTACTTTGTTCCAATGTACAGTGTTCGGTGGGGGAGGTGCTTTGGGGAATGATTGGACAGTGATGACGCTCTAATCTATATTTGTTCTTAATGCAAAGTTCCCTTGTGTGCCCTGTGATGATGCCGGGAGCTGGGTCATTATGTTTACTCCAGCCACAGCATCACTAAAGGGAGTGCTTGGGAGCTGTGCAGGAAGAACACAAAGATCAGAGCAGCTCCAATGGACCCCAGGGAGAGGATCCAATCCAGCACTCCCAAAATAATAAATAACTTACAAACTCCCCCAATCCACTCCCAACCCTCCACTGTCAAAGTAGACAACCAAACCCTGCAACTCCCCTTAGATGTAGCAAATGCCTTTAACAATTATTTTGTCGGATGCTTCACCCTGATTGCCAAGCTAACAAATGACACACATCCTGAAACTACAAATGTGGATCAGGCCTCCACTACATTTGTAAAGACCCAATATAGACAAGTTCAATTTTAGACCTGTACAGGCTAGTGTAATTAAGAAATACCTTAATAATCTAAAAATGGAAAACCTTATAAAATCCCAGCAATGCTGATGGAGCTCAGTGCACCAGCAATTGAACACCTGGTGACTGGGTACATACCCAAACTTTGGAAGACTGCAAGAGTAGTGCCCAATATCATTGCTCACAGTATTGTCAAAAAATATTAGAATATCGTCCATGTGCAACTATGTGAGTATTACCAACAACCAAACTATCTGACCCCTGATCAATCAGGTTTTTGCCCGAATCACTCAATTACAACTGCCCTCTTAAAAGTTTGCAATGACATCCAAACTGTCATGGAACAAGGAGACCTAACTAATTCCTTGATTTTGCAAAGGCTATTGACACAGTAGACAACAACATTTTAAAGCACAAACTAAAACACTCTGGTATTGGTGATTGTCCACTAACCTGTTTTTAATCATATGTATCGGATCGATCACAATAAGTGTCCATTTCTGATAGCGACTCCCTCACTCTCCCTGTCACGTGTGGTGTTCCCCAAGGTTCTTGGCCACCTATTATTCAAATGATTTATAAATGATCTGCCTAATGTCTGCAAATCCTCAAAATTACACATGTACGCAGATGTACCCCAATCTATCGTTTGGCCTCCACATAGAAAAACGTTATCCAAAACTAGACCCTGTACATGAACAAATCCTGCCTAAGCCCTACATAAAAAGGAAAAGATTTTACAGCAAATGTTGATGCCATGCATTGATTTAGGGGATGTAGTATATGCACCTGCACCGCAAACTCACCTAAAAAGCTTAATACATTGTATAACTTGTTCTGCCACTTTGTGCTACAATGTAATTGCATGACTCACCATTGTGACTTGCTAAAATAACTAAACTGGCTGTCACTGGAATCCAGATGCACCCTTTATATTTCCAGCCTTGTGTTTAAGAGCTTTTCTGGGAAGCTCCCACCCTACCTGAGCAGAATGCTCTCCTCGGCTGATCCCACCTCCTATAACCTCCGATCCAGTAACAGCACTTTATTTAGTCTACCTCAATACAAAAAGAAGGTAGCCCGATCCTCCTTTTCCTACAGAGCACCACAGTTATGGAACAACACTTTTCAATCTTCCCAAGCTTAAAATCCTTTTTTCTACATACCTCAAAACAGAATGCACTCGTCATGGTTGATTATATGTTTCTTACCTGATCTATGTTAAATGTTGTATATATTGTGTATTAATATTGTTTTTGTATTTTATTGTACCCTATTGAATCAATGCAATGTTTTGTGGACCCAGGACATACTTGAAAACAAGAGAAATCTCAATGTATCCTTCCTGGTAAAATATTTTTTAAATAAATAAATTAAGTAGCAACCAGCATAGGGTTTCTGCATAAATATTTAAGATTTATCAATCTGCTTTTTTGCAAAGATTTGCCAATTACTATCCCAATAGGATTTTTCCTCCATGAGGTGAAAGGGGGGGGGGGGGTGGGGACCTGAAAGGCCCAAGAACAAATCCCGGTTCCAACTCTTTATCAGTTAATCCACTGATTCTCGATTGGCTAGGGCTGACTGTAAATTATTACATTCAAGCGTACTAGATGGCAAGTGAATAGCACCCATGTGAACCCCCCTTGATAATCCCTCAACTAAAAAGTTAACCAACTGTTGAGAAGGGTGGCTCTTCAATAGTTCAGCAAAACATACAATATTAATACTTGTGAGGTAGGGTTTAGGGAACATTTTATTCAAGCACATGGACTTGGCATGAGCCTGAAAGCAATGGGAACAAATGTGCAATAGTCTGCATGCACTAAAACCACAAGTACCTGAATTGAAGTTGTTGCGTATGTTGGACTTGCGCGAAAATACAATTTCACAACCCAGCTTATCTTTAATTATCTTAGTAGACTTTGGCGGGGGGGGGGGGGGGAGGGGGCTGAAAGGAACCAATTGGCCCTGCAAGACTTCTGCTGAATTAGGGCATACGTTTGTGGAGTGAGATGTGAATGCGCAAACTGCACAAGCCGGGGTCCTGAGGCTTGAAAAGTGTCTGCAGAATAACTCTGTGTCCAGTTTACTCCAATCCATACTGAAGTTTAACTGAGTCAGAGCTGCAGCCACTTTTGCCAAAAAAGAATGGTGGTAATCATAGAAGGCCGTACCACAATACTTGTACCCCAGATCCAACAGCTTATGCATATACACATCCAGTTCCTCTCTCTTTTCAGGATACATGGAACAATAGACATCCCTATATATCTCAAAAGTCAGTACAAATTCTGGTAAAGATATTTTTTTATTCAAGCTAGGGTCTCTCGCTTTAAGCACCACTGAAACATATGTCCTATTCTCGATGACATCCTGGGAGGCAAAAGGGAATGAGATTGGGTTAACATCCTTGCCCTCCAGGATGTCCTTTTTAAGATGAGCTGGAACTATATGGGATGGTTTAATGACCTCAGGGACTTGCAGTGGAAATGGGGAATTACCCGGGGTAGTAGTTGAAAATGCAGCTGGGATAGCATCTATGGATCTAGCAGGTAAGTTACGGGTGCTGGCTGATTCCAACTGCTCCAACCTATCATTAATTAGTCCAATAGATGATAACAATGAGGTCATCATGACTTGTACATCAGGCGGCTGGGATCCACTAGGTCCCTCCCCAGCATCAGAGTTGTTGGTGCTGGCATTCAGAAGCCTAAACAACTCTGCTTTCCTGGCATGGCTGGGAATTGAATATTCCTCCTGCGGTGTTCAGCAGTGATACGTGGGATAGTCCACGGTCTGAGTGATGATGGACTAGCTGTGTCAACTCCACGGGAAGGAGTACCAGACCTAGCAGGGGTGCTGGGAAGGGACAGTTCTTCTGTGACATCAGACGAATGGGACATGCTGAAATATAAAAAGTACCATTAAAGGGACACTGTAGGCACCCAGACCATTTCTGCCCATTGGAGTGGTGTGGGTGCCAACTCCCACTACCCTTAACCCTGCAAGTGTAATTATTGCAGTTTTTTATAAACTGCAATAATTACCTTGCAGGGTTAAGTCCTCCCCTAGTGGCTGTCTATTAGACAGCCACTAGAAGGAACCTCCTGCTCTATAGCACAGGTTTTCTGTGCTAGAGCATCGCTGGACGTCCTCACACTGTGTGAGGACCTCCAGCGTCGTTCAATTCCCCATAGGAAAACATTGAAAATCGTTTTCAATGCTTTCCTATGGGGTGTGCTAAAGCGCATGCGCGGCATTGCCACGTATGCGCATTAGGTCTCCTCAGCCGGTGGGCGGGATCAGTCTCGCCCACCGGCCGACGTAGGCAGCAGGTGGAGCGGCGCGGGGAGGAGCAGGCAGCGACGTGGGACATGTCGCTGCCTCAGGTAAGTCACTGAAGGAGTTTTCACCCCTTCAGCAACTGGGAATTGGGGGGTGGGAGGGAGAGGAATCCTGCAGTGCCAGGAAAACTGATTGTTTTCCTGGCACTGGAGATTCTTTAAGTGTTAAACCCAATTGGTACTGGCACACTAGCTATTGCTAAGCGGCAAATCAATTCCACTAAAAGTGACAGGTGAGGCCCTGCTAGTTGCTAAGTAGCTTGAGAGGCTCTAACTATGTGTTGGCCCGAGGGGATTTTGAGGCCACTGAACGTTGTGGCAGGGTGTCGGCCTCTCAGTAACAATTAAAACAGATAGTATGGGAGTGACAGGTGAGGCCCTCTCTATGCAACTATGTGAGGCAAATAACTATGCATTGGACCAATGGGCATTTCCTCCCAGGATGGGTGTTGATGTCATGATCCTGAATGGTGGGCGGTGCACGTTTTTCACATGCGTGGCACACTCAGTGGGACGCCGGCGGTCCCAAGTGTGAGCTGGGGTGAGTTCACTAATCATATATCTCCCTATATATTGTGTATTGGTGTGTTTATGATTTCATATGTTTTTTTTTTTATACTGAGGAAAGTCCCTTGGGTGTACTGAAACGTCGATCCTATTTTAGCATTTAAAAAAATAAAGTATTTTTTAACATTTTATGAGGACCGTGAGTGCAACCTTATCTTTGGAACTGTATCTACGCCCGTCCAGGCTTTGGCACCCAGCATTATAACTACAATACAGCTTGAGAGCTAGAATCTTGCAGTACTTACATATATATAATGGGGTACATTGATGTTGCAGCAGGCTTATGCAATGTATGATCATTGACTGTAACTAACTTCCTATTATTTTGCCTAGGTGAGATGTTTTTAAATAAAACTATTACATTCTTTGAGCTTTGAAATTTTGGTTTAGTGAATGAGTGAATCCGCTGGATCTTGTATATTGTATGAATTGGCTCTAGCAGCACTCTTTCAAGAATGCATTTTTAGGTGACTGCAGCCAGGGAAGTTTTAGTCGCGAGGCAAACAAGGCATTTGCCTTGGGCGTCATTTAGCCTTGCGGCTAACTGACATGCTGGGCTGGTTGCTGGGTGGGCGGCGCTGGCGGGCGGCTGGCAAGGGAGCACTTCCTCTGAACTGTCTGCTCAGTTCCCTCACCAGCCACAGAGTGAGGCTGGGAGCCGGAACATGACGTCATATTCCGGCTCCCAGCCTCACTCTGCGGCGTGCGAGGGAGCTGGGCAGAGTGCTCAGGAGAAGTGCTCCCTCGCCAGCCTCCTGCCCGCCCAGCAGCCACTGGACCACCAGGAAGAAAGAGAACCCACCCCAGCATTCCCAAAGGTAAGGAGGCTGGGGGGGGCAGCACAAAACCAGGATACACCACTGACTGCAGCCTTCTTGGGTATATATATACCCAAGAAGGCTGCATCTATATATATATATATAGATATATATATAAAAAAATATTCTAATATATCCAGATAAAATGGGCAGTCACAGGTCTTTTTTGGTAAAAATGCAAAAGCTTTTTATTTATGCAAGACCTTTCCGGTAAATAACATTTTCTGGATATGTTTGAAGATTATATTTGTGCTCTTGTGTGGTTGCAGCACCAAGGCATTGAAGGATTTATGGGCACATTTTGCAAATGTAATTTCAGTGAGTGCCCTCAAACTTATATTATTATTATAGAAGATATCTGACAATGTAAACAGGTGGCTGCACTCCCGGTATTTGAAATACAATTCCAACCTGTTGCAGAAGTAGTTAAAACTGTATCAATGTTTCAGTCCCCATTTGATCCTAATGAAAGTCCCAAATAGGGTTCGAAACGTTGAACCAGTTTTTACTACTTCTGCAAAAAAGGTTGGGATTTTATTTCAAAGACCTTGAGTGCAGCCACCTGATATCAGATATCTATGGGCCCTGGCTTAGGCACCCGGCATTATATTTTGAATTTTGAATATATATACCTAGTCTCTCCTATGCACCAGTCCATTTTATGTGAAAAACTATCTGATGCCTGGATATATTCAAATAATATTTCTCCGGATTATTACATTATATCGATGAATAATGCATTTTCTAGCATTAAACAGAGATTACCGGTTACATATTACAATATGAATACTAAAAAGGCTACAAATAGGTTTCTATTTACGTAGAAGAAGCTTTAAAGTGATTAAAATTCAGCATTGATGATCTGGTATGGATTTAGTTAGAATTTTCCATATCACACTTATTAGTTCAGTAAGGCAAATCTCTGATTAATTCTTGTGTTTAATAACACCCTGACATAGATTTCTTTGGGTGATTATAGAAGCTTGCATTTTATACAGGGCTGGTGGACTCCCAAAATTCTCTTCCCTCAACTCACTGGCAGAAGACAGGAGTTCTACTCTGAATATATCTGCAAAGTTTAGAGTTGGATCTCTCTGGACATATCTTATTATTTGTTAGCTAAAACACTGTGATGAGTTATGTTTCCAAATGTATATAAAATAGAACATAGAATATTATAGAACATAAAAATTAAAATAAATATTATACTTGAATAATCTATGGATATCAAACAAACTGCAGAGACTTTAGATAAAATATATTTTAAGTAACATTTCAAACAAATTGTGGAGCCTTTGAATTAAAGATAATTTAAGTAATATTTCTTTATATAATTACACTCGTATATTTTGGATAAATTGAGTATTATTATAATTGTTGGTATTTATATAGTGCCAACTAATTCTGCAGCTCTTTTTATTTTATATTGGGGTTTATCATAGAGGTGCAAGGTCCATTGAACAGGACAAGATCGATAATCCTGACAACGAGTCCAACCTTTTGAAGACTTCAGGTAATGAAAAGAATTTTTTTCCAATTTAGGTATTGTAGCCTAAAAGTTGTAATTGACCTAAAGCTCATTTTAAATTTCCAACAGTCACCCTTTGGGGAATTACCCTGAATATATCTGAATATAATATATAGAGTATGTCACATTTATTTTTATTCTGCCTTTAACCCCTTAAGGACACATGACATGTCATGTTAAGGACATATGGGACATGTCATGATTCCCTTTTATTCCAGAAGTTTGGTCCTTAAGGGGTTAAAAGAGTTAATCTTTTTTTTTATAGAAAGTTCGGGCTTTGAATCACTCATATTGCTATATTTTAATGAGACAATTTTTCATGATATTTTTTTTGTTTAAGAGTGACTTGCATAAGTGACGAAGAACCTCATTACCTAATGGTTTTTGTGTAGTTGCTGACCAGACTGATATACTGCAGGTGATACCATGTACTTTTCAGAGATTTAACTGCATTCCAAACAAACATCAACATCTTAATTACCTACTTATTTCTGAAGTCCAAAACTATTTAATATTCTATTCATGTTGATGCTGTTGTCTGATCATTAATCATGTTTAGTTGCACCTGCAATTATTTTTTCATATCTTTAATATGCCAATTTTATTGCAGAGATGTCCCTCAGGAGGTTTGTAAGTGATTAAGCCTTGTTAATTGTTGCATGAATTTTCAGATTGTTTCAAAGTCAGCGTGATCAGAGCCGAAAGCAAGGTTACATTGTAAGCGGATAAAGTTATGATATGTTTACACAACCTCCATAAACATTACATTTAGGTTTAAATTAATTCTGCGAACGACAGTTCATGTCCTACTAAGATCTTGTCATTTAACATTTTAATCAATAGAGAGCTGTATCATTGACCCAAATGGTCATCTGCTTCTTTAGAGGGACTTTGATCTCTCTAAGCCCATTATGGATAAATAAAACAATTCACAAATCGTGGGTAACATGATGCAACTGATTATTTTCTCTCTCGGCTGGTGGAAGCAGACAATGCAAAGGAGACCAAAGACTTCATTTATATCATTGTCTTTGAATTTAATTACATCAGCTATATTGATACAGTATATCTTTTGGACTTCCACAGTGAACAGTGATACATTTGTAAATAGATAACCTTTTAAAAAAATATATCCTTGCATTTATACGTTGCTTTTAGGAGATTCTACTGGCTATTTATTTCCTTGTGTCTCCTACTTTACCAAATACATTGCTAATTTTATCGAATGTGCTTTAGATGGCTCTACATATAATGATTTTGTGGCTCTTTATTATTTTGGTCTTAATTCTATTGTTTATTTTTTAGTTAGGATATTTTTTAGTATTTCATTATCAACTGCCAAGGTGTACACAAAGTTTGTGAAAAGACAGGATATCATTATCCATCCACAATCACAACAAACACATACAACATAATTACATATAAGTTAGGGACATATAATACATAATAATTCTGCCAGTTAAACTGTATTATAACCTTAATCTAAATCCCTATATGAAAAACATATACATTAACAAAAGACGACTAAGCACGACTAAGGTGTGCGTCCCCTCCTTCCCATTGTAATAGAGAAACCCCAAAAATGCTTATTTTACATTTTAACCCTCTTCAGGATAGCTTATTAACCAAGGATTCGAAATTTTAATAAAATATCCACAAAAAACACAAAAAACTGAAAAGTAACCTTTTTTAATTTTAAATTTATTCAGTTCATTACCATTGTCAGAATCATTTCTTGATTCCCCCCCCCCCCCCCCCCCCACATTCTTGCAATCACTATCTACACAGACATGAAAATCTGAATGGTCAAGAATTTGCCATTTTTATTGATGTTATCTAGGTGTGAATGTAAGATGGCTTTTTCAGGGGCTGTATACATTTTCACCTTTAGAAGATCCTAAATTATATAGAAAATCCCATTCCATGTTTTGTTAATTAGTCATATGTGTTCGTGTGCCTTTGTGTGTACCACGTCTCCATCATAGTGATCATTGATTAGGATCTATTTTATGTTTATTTTTAATAATGTTGTATATCTTGAACTTACATTTTTGTAAAATAATAGCATCAAGTGGAATGTTTTAATAGTGCAGTTACTGTTGATCTATCTATCTATTGATCTATTGAGCTATCAATCTATCTATCTATCTATCTATCTATCTATCTATCTGTCTATCTATCTATTGATCTATCTATCTATATATCTATCTATTGAGCTATCAATCTATCTATCTATCTATCTATCTATTGATCTATCTATCTATCTATCTATCTATCTATCTATCTATCTATCTATCTATCTATCTATCTATATATATATCTATTGAGCTATCAATCTATCTATCTATCTATCTATCTATCTATCTATTGAGCTATCAATCTATCTATCTATCTATCTATTGAGCTATCAATCTATCTATCTATCTATCTATCTATTGATCTATCTATCTATCGATCTATCTATCTCTTTGTATACGACTGGAGGGTTGTGTGCAGGGTTTGATTTGATTTATTACACCATGAGAGTTTAGAAAGACTTAAAAGAAGGTTAAACATCACCACATGTGGTGGAATAAATCACGTTAAACTCATCTCAGTGTGGCTTTTTATGTAAGGCTCCATTTTCACTCATTAAAAAGGCTTCTGATAGTCCATTCAATGCAAATTCTCTTTATCTCCCTACAATTTATTCTGTTTCAATCTATGGTAAAGTGCTGTGGGTTGCACTTGCAAATTTGTGGATGAGGGAGAATTGTCACAACTTGCAAAGATGATTTACTTGCAACTGCTACTTGCTGTGACTCACTGGGAAGTAGAAACTCTCAGACACAAAAGAAGTCAAGGTAAAATTGGGGCGAACAGATGAGATTATATATATATATATATTTTTTTAATTATCCATGATTTAATTCATAGAAATAAATAATGTGTGATGTCTCACCGAGAGCGGGCACTCAACAAACGAGGATCACCGCTTTCAATGAGTCGGTGTTAGTCTGGGTAGTACCAGTCTACCCAGGGCATGAACCCAAATATAGAATTGAAAAAATACACTGGAAAAAGCTCTATCCAAACACAGAGCCCCCTAGTTGATATGTAAGAAATTACAGACAATAATACTCAAAAGGTGTCTAAAAGTAGTGTTATTAGATAAAGGTATAAAGGAGATTCCCAGAAACAGCTTCAATATATTACACAGACTTTATTAAATGCGGTCCATTGCGGCCCAAGGTAATAACGGCTAAATAACATTGTATAGTGGTAGAGACCTGTATTAAGAAAGTAAGTAATACACAGGGGCTTAAGAATGATAATAGATAGAAATCAATTTCCTCAGATGATCCTGTAAATAGAAGGGGGCAAGTATCTGTAGAGCAGCGAACCCTCCTCATTGATGTTAGGGTTCCCATTCACTGATGGTAAACAGATATTTAGAGGTGTTCCAAAAAAGATCCATGAATCTCAAGGCACTACAGTAGTAAAAAAAAACTGGGGGATAAGGAGAGACAAATAAATGTAAATAAATACGTAAAGGTTAGAGAAGTGACAGTAACCTACAACCATCTATAGCTGAACTGAGCTGCGAGAATAGCACTACCAGGAAACTAGAGGACTGAATAAGTGCCATAATAGGAGCGCTCAAAAAAGTGTTCAGTGAAAGATGAACAATCAATATATCAAAGTTCCCGAGCTTTTTCCAGTATATTTTTTTTTTCAATGATTTAATTAACACAAAAAACACATCAAGGGGGTTTATATCATAGAATACACTCTAATGGAAAAAAAATATAAAAGATAACATTACAGTTCTTTTAAAGGTGAAAGAGAACATAATAACTAGGGTTTTTTGTTTACCATTTTCAATCCAAATTACTCTGTTAGGGGCTGAGAAACAAAACATTTAGGAAAGAAAATCAATAGAAACAATGTTGAATTTCAACAGGGAGGCAGACAGGCTCCTGAACAAACACATGGCAGAAGATTAGAGTACGTATATTATTATCAAAACAGTAATATTTAGAGAGAAAAAAACTGCCGGCACCTACTTACTATAAATAAAACTTTGGAATATCATAAATGTAACACATGAAAACAAATATACAATATTAATGAAAAGACTAAAGTTTTAACTGTAACATTCCACTGTGCATTACAACTGATAACTAGGGACTGCAAATACTTACTTTTTGCCAATACGATCGCAATAGCACAAAATATGACAGCCATAGGTAAATGTAACCTGGTTCATGTCACAAATCATAACATGCATACACTTTGTAAATCCTACTGCACTTACAGGACCTCCGTTATACTGTAATGTAACCTGTAAAGTGCTAAATACACCCGTGAGTGCTATATTAACAAAAAATGGATACACTGTATACTTACTGCACTAAAAGTATCTCTCTCTATTATAATGTAATCTGTAAAGTGCTAAGAAGACCTGTTAGTGCTATATAAATAAAATATACATACATGGTTTACCTACTGCTCATACTGTACCTCCCTCTACTATAATGTAATCTGCAAAGTGCTAATCACACCTAGTAACACTATAAAAATAAATATGCATACACTGCATACCTACTACACCTATTGTACATCTCCCTACTATAATGTAACCTGTAAAGTGCTAAGTACATCTGTTAGTGCTATATAAATAAACAGCCCACACGCTAAGCGGGCCCGGTTGGGCGCTGTGGCCCCTTAAAAGCACAACCTATCCCCCTTGTTTTACGGCAGCAGGCTGAGAGGAAGTGACTGCCGTGAGTCACTTCCTCCCAGATAGAGTGAAGCTGCATGGGAGGAAGGAGGAGGAGTCCGTCAGGGGGGGCTGTCAGAGCCTCACACTCCCAACTACCTCAGCCTGCCACTGGATCCCAGGGAAGCAACCCTCCTGAACCCATAAGGTAGGGCTGGAGGGTGGCTTTAAAATGTAAACTTTGCATGTGTGTTAGTATGTCTGTGTGTGTCTTAGTATGTGTGTATGTCTGTCAGGGTGTCTGTGTGTGTCACCATTTCTGTGTGTGTGTGTGTGTCAGTATGGCTGTCAGTGTGGCAGTATGTCTGTCAGTGTGGCAGTATGTTTGTCTGTGCATGTCAGTATGTCTGTCTGTACGTGTCAGTTTGTCTGTCAGTGTGTGTGTCAGTATCTCTGTCTGTGTGTGTGTCATTATGTCTGTCAGTGTGTCTGTGTTTCACTATGTCTGTGTATCAGTATATCTGTCTGTGTGTGTGTGTCAGTATATCTGTCTGTGTGTGTCAGTATGTCTGTCAGGGCATATGTGTGTGTGTCACTATGTCTGTGTGTCAGTATGTCTCTGTGTGTGTCAGTATGTCTGTTTGTGTGTGTCAGTATGCCTGTCTGTGCATGTCAGTATGTCTGTCTGTGCGTGTCAGTTTGTCTGCCAGTGTGTGTGTCAGTATGTTGGTCAGTGTGTGAGTGTGTGTCACTATGTCAGTGTGTCAGTATGTCTGCCAGTGTGTGTCTCTATGTTGTTAGTATGTATGTATGTGTGTGTGTCAGTGTGTATATCTGTGTATCTGTATTTAGTATATCTATGTTTCTCTATGTGGTCTGTGTTTAGCTGTATCTGCATGTGTGTCAGGTTGTTTATTTGCATGTCTGTCAGTGTGTGTAAGTGTGTGTATCTGTATGTCATCATTGTATGTATTGGTGTATCTGTATGTTGTCAGTGTGTGTACCTGCATGTGTATATCTGTGTGTGCATCTGTATATAGTCAGTGTTTTATCTGTGTATGTGCATGTGTGTCAGTATATGCATCAGTGTGTCTGAGTATCCATAGGTGTCAGTGATTGTATATATGTCTCTACATGTGTGTCAGGTTGTACATCTATGTGTCTGTATGTGTTAGTGTGTTTCTGTCAGTCTGTGTCTGCATGTGTGTTAGTGTCAGTGTCAGTGTCAGTATTGATATCTGTGTATCTGCATGTGTTTCAGTGTGTGTGTATCTGTGTGTATGTGTATCACAGTGTGTGTGTGGCAGTGTATGTGTACATGTGCATACATCTCATCATTCAAATCGCCAACACTACACACAAGTACACCCCTGCATTGAAACGTCAACAATACATACAAACACACCTTTGTGTTAAACACCAAAAATATAAATAAACACACCCCAGCATTAAGAAAGGAAACTACAAATAGATGCACTACATTCCTGGCATACAAACTCTGGATCCCCTATGCACACACTACATTACTTGTAAGCAAACACATACTACATTCTCCAAACACACACTCTCTACAAAGCCCTAAACACACTACAGCCCGTATGCACACAATCGCTACATCTCCCATACTCACTATGCCCCCTATACACACACTCTCTACAGCCCCTAGCCACACATATTACACCACAAGCACAAATGAAATCTACTTATTACACAATACCACACCACAATCAGCTCACTCTACACACACACAATCCCACAAGCAGGCTCAAAACACATACACAATACGCTTACCTTGCCCTTTTGTCCTCTGGTATCCCACTTATGGAGACATTAGAAACACGTTAAAAGCAAAAACAGTGCAAGCATGTTATTAAATTTACTTGCGCTGTGCAGAACAAATGCAGGGCCTTTTTCCCATGCTAGTGCTCTTCAGCAGGGCTCTGCGCATTAAACCAACATGCTCACTTTGATAGGGGGCGTGACTGTCATTATTGATGACAAAACACACCCTCTCTGGACCTGCCCCCTTCTCAGGGGGACTCTATCATTGAAAAATGCCTGGGTCTGATTTTTTTCCCAGTCCAGCCCTGTCTGTCAGCATCATATAAGTAAAATATACATACACTGTAAAACATGTGCCCTTATTGTACATACGTTCTACTGCAATGTAACCTGCAATGTGCAGCGTCACAAATACATGTAATGTAATATGCTATACGTTATGCCCAGATTCACCCAAAGCTCCCAAACTGTGAACCTGCAGAGATATGAAGTGAAGTGGTTGAGTATTAGAGCAATAAGTGTCATTCAAATATATTGTGTAGCACAGCCTAGAAAGAAGATGACCATGAATATACGTGTCTGTTTTTTTAAATACCTTTCTTGCTGCTTGCAAGCTGGTTAATACAAAAGAGCAAAGCCTTTAATACTGCCTGATTTATAAGAAAGATCTTGTCTTCATAGCACAATAGCCCGAGAGAACATTATTTGAGAAATCAAGATTAGCATTGACCTAGCGACAATTAATGCTGCGGGTAAGCGGCTTGGCATTCTGCTGTCTAAAGACGCAATTTGTAGGTCAACCTGTCGTAATGCTATCACTCATAGGTAAAGGTAATTACTCAAAGATAAATGTGGACACTTTCATCTAACAAAATGTTTTACCTGTTTAGTGCTATGTTTATACAATGGCTTTGCATATCTGCTAAAGGTTTTGTAGAAAAAAAAAAATCTCTCATATTATTTTTTCATTTTCTTAATAAAAAAACGATTAATAATCCACTTCAAAATAAATTTATAGTGTAGTTTATATATAACATTGCCCATAATGCCACAACAGCAAATATAGGCTTATCATCGCATATGACAGCATGCTACCGCAGCTTGACGCTGTGCTCCAAGATCAGTTTACAGAGGTAGAAAAGTGGATCGCAAAAAGCAAACTCTTCCTAAACCCTGACAAAACTGTCACAATGATATTTGGAACAGTACCTAAATTACACAAATTACACAATTCCCACCTATCCATCAAAACAAATATTCAAATGGCACACTGACCGTAGTCCACTCTTTCAAATACTTGGGTATGTTGTTAGACCCCAATCTATCTTTTGGCCTCCACATAGAAAACTTGCATCTAAATTTTATCCAAAACTAGGTGCCCTGTACAGAAACAAATCCTACCTAAGCCCTACAGTAAAGGAAAAGATTGTACAGCAAATGGTGATGCCAATCATTGATTATGGGGATGTAGTATATGCATCTGCACCGCAATCCCACATTAATAAACTCAATACATTGTATAACTCGTTATGCCGATTTGTGCTACAATGTAATTACATGACCCACCATTGTGACATGCTAAAAGAACTAAACTGACTGTCGCTGAAATCCAGACTCACCCTTCATCTTTCCAGCCTTGTGTTTAAGAGCTTTTCTGGGAACCTCCCACCCTACCTGAGCAGAACACTCTCCTCGGCTGTTCCCACCTCCTATAACCTCTGATCCAGTACCAGCACTTTATTTAGTCTACCTCAATACAAAAAGAAAGCAGCCCAATCCTCCTTGTCCTACAGAGCGCCGCAATTGTGGAACGACCTCCCGCACACTTTAAAATCTTCCCCAAGCCTAAAGTCCTTTAAGAGATCCCTCTCTACATACCTCAAAATGCACGGGTCAGGGTGGATTATATATTTCCTACCTGTTCTATGTTAAATTTTGTATATATTGTGTATTAATATTGTTTATGTATTTTATTGTACCATAATGTATCAATGCAATGTTTTGGGACCCAGGACATACTTGAAAATGAGAGAAATCTCAATGTATCTTTCCTGGTAAAATATTTTATAAATAAATAAATAAATGATATAGCTTAATTGCACTTTTTTTTTCTTCTTAAGATAACATGTTAAAACAGAATATGCCAGGTAGGAAGAGAGTGACTGTAGCATTGTAGTGACAGATTGATGCATATTAGAGGGTTTAAACTCAGGAGAGGTAAGCTCAGTGCCGGATATGGAATGCGAACTAAGAAGTAGACACTTGTGATTTAAGTTTGTGCACTGAGGATACACTGGGCAGTGGGTTGTGTTAAATTTTGCTGAGCTAGAATTAGGAGTAATATGCGGAGTGCCAGCAGGCTAAGGTGCCAGCAGGCTCTGGCGGCCCTTATAGGGAGAGGTGGTGTACAGGATAGACGGTTGCAGGGGATAGTACAGGGGGTGTGTAAGTAAAACAAGGCTACAGGTGTTAATAAAAACAATTAGTTTTTGCATAGTTGTGACCGCTGTAGTGGTCAAACAGGAGCAGTGCCACCTCTCGCCATCATCAGGTAGTTGCACGATTTTGCTCTCCGGTTCCCTGGACAAAGAGTACTAGGGACCCCACCCGGAGTGTGGGGTATAGAAACAGCAGTTGTGTCTGGTAGTCCCAAGGTGGCCAGTAGAGTCGGTGCCTCCGCCATTGAGTTGAGGGTGGTCCCGTTGTGGGTCACCATCAGGGTTCCTGTTGCTCATCTGTAGGAAACTTTAGCAGCTCATAGTTGCTGTGTGACCGAGGTTAGAGTCTTGCGCCACTGGATCCTTATAAAAGGAGAGCTGTGCTTCTTCGAACAGCAGTGGTGTCTTGCCTTTGATAGCCGTCATGATGTGCCCTTTGTCCTGTGATGAGATGCAGTGCAGGATAACATAGTGTGATAGTGTGTGCTAGACAGGGCCGGAGACCCGATAGATACCATCAATGGCTATTTTTTTTAGCTAAAGAAGGGGGCAGTATAGTCTCCAGAAGTCTCTCCACATAGTTTGGTAGTTCTTCGGTCGTAATAGCTGCGGGGATGCAGCAGATCTTGACTTTGTTGCATCGGTACTGGTCTTCCAAAGCTGCCAATTGTTGTGAGAGGTTGTGTTGTGCCTTTTGTAGCTGGTGTATGGAGCTTTGTGCATTGGAGAGACCGACATTCACCTCCACAATATCCTCCTTCGTGGCGCACACTCGATAGTTGGTGTTTTGTATTTCTGTCTTGAGGATCGGTAGTTCTGAGGTAAGCATGAAAGTCTTGCAAAATAACTTTTAGGTTGTATTTCGTTGTTGGGAATGATTCCTCTGGGGGATCAGTGTCGACTGATTGTGTGTTGTGGGATTCATACTGCTCTTGTTGTTCGGGATGTACAGTTACTTCCCTTGTAGTCGGGGCCTCCGCCATGGCCCCTATGTCCCTGCCTTCCACCGGAGCTCTAGTTTTCTGAGATCTGCGTCCCATAGCTGGCATTTGCGCTGTGAGCCGGTTGTGTGGTCATGCACATATGCTCCGCCGAGAAAGTACTCCAAGTCGGGCAGGGCCCGCTTTGTGTCCCCTGATTCTTTTGGGGGATTGTGAGAGGTTGGATCGGGCGTTGGGAGAGAGATTTAGGTGAAATTGAGTAAATATTCTTGGGAGCCACCATGTATGGTGTCTGGTTAGCTTGGCTGTTGGCTCCGCCCACATTGTGTATATTATTTTAAATTTATATTCTCAGTTTGTTCAAGTAGTTGATCATTAACCCTTTCACTAGTTCATAGTGATTAATAACTCTTTACACTGTATTTAAAACTGCTTTACATGGTATATTAAAAAATGAGGGTGCAACTAGCACATGCATGTAATTTTGTCTATAAACAGATACTTAAAAGGGATACTCCAGGGACCAAAACAATTTAATCTAAATTAAGTTGTTATTGTGTTAGATGGCCACTGGAGGCACTCTTAGGTTTCACTTTGATGACGTATATCCCATATGCCGTATATCCGGTTGAGTTCAGGATTGGAACGCACATGCGTTCCAATTTTATATAGCAAAAACTTTATTGTCCATTCATATCACATCTTTCCCCCAAGTTTATCTCATACAAATATATTGAAAAGTGATTGAAAAAATGGGGAATAATTATAGAGATCTTCAATGACAGATATAAAACCTACTAAATGCATATAATGTATAATAAGTATAGAGACAGATGTATAAATATAAATATTCATTTGGAATAATTCCTATATAAAAGGTGGGCTTCCCAATAATTTACATGTTAAAAATCTATAAAATATGAAATATAAAAGGGAACTATGATAAATAATTTCTAAAACATGTCAATAAAAATATTAATAAAAAAAGGTGAAAGGTAAAAGGTGGGAGAAAAATCTGAGATATTTAATAATTGTTAAGTCTTTAAATCAAGGCTAAAATGTCCTTCTATTATATGTTCACAAGAAATGGCACAACTCAAAATCTGAGTTGAGCCCATGGGGGATAAGGGTATTGACGTTAAAAATATACCTAATTTCTTCCTTCCCTAATCTATTTATAAAATCTCCACCTCTCCTATCCTTCTTCACTATTTTTAAAGCACAAAAAAAATAGATCCTTAGGATCTTGATCATGTGCTATTTTAAAATGTTTGGATACGCTATGGTTATCAAGACCCTTCTTTATATTGCGTATGTGTTCACCTTTTCGGACATTCAGGGGTCGGATGGTTCTGCCAATATACAATAGGTCACATGGGCATTTTTTCCTGGAGTGCCCCTTTAACAGATAGCTAATAAATTATATAAATACTTTACATTAGTATTAGAAGAGTAAAAGACTTAAGATAATAAATGGCAATCATTATCTTTATATATTTTGTGTTAGGACTGACATTTTAGCACAGAAGCTGATGGGTACAAGTAAAAAAATAAAAAGGTACAATACATCAAAGCCAAAAGAAAATTTGACAAACAAATACAGGATGGTTTATGATAGCCAAAGCGTAGGATTTATACTTTAAAGATATGGGAAAATATAATATCTCAGAGGTTTATATGTAAGTACAAGTGTGTCCATAGTTTAGAAGAATTCATTATATGTCAAACTACGTTGCTATTTTTTCAGTAGTTGTAGAAAATCTGTTTTTTTTTTTTGTTTGTTTTTTTACATAAGGGCTCTGCTATGAAAGGAGGAAAACTGTTCCATTGCACATTTGCTTTTCAGCTATTCCATGAATCAAGTGTTACAACAAATACCTTCCCCTTCAAGGATGGCAACTTAAATATGTAATTTCAAGTTACCATCAAATTATATAGAAACATTTGTGAAATTTTGAATAATGTTCATTAAAACATAATTTATTTTAGATACTCAACAAAAAATGTAGAATTCAGCAGCCGTTACGATTTTATAATGAGTAGAAAAGGTGCAAATAGTTACGTGATATTTTGATCATATTAGCAAAATATGGCAGTTAATCTGTTTCGTACTTGCTGAAATGTAGCATTCCATAGTTTGGCACAAGTAGAATTGTTACAAAATATATATTCAAAATATTAAGTCACTGGTGGCTCTGGAAGCTTGCCCCCCTGTGCCGACTGTAGAGGGGGCAGCTTCACACAGCCATCACTGGTTGGTGTATTTTATTATTGTCAACGAAAATAGACTTAGTGACTGAACATACCTTCAAAATAAAAGAAGATTTGATACAATTTCCCTTAGCTTTTTCTCATATGACAGCATCTGCCAGCTTACGATCTATAGGTGCCATAAGTGAGATTATAGTTGTGTGGACAGACAATGCCTGTATTTATGGCACATTGAAGTTCTGGCATATTTTCACTTCAGATAGATGAACTCTGCTTGGTTCTATTCCTATATTACATTTATATGGACTCCTAAATCAAACAGCTCAATATGACTACAAGCCAGCACTTATAATACAGAGAGAACAAAACTTAAAAACAATAGATATTTAGCCTTGTCCTGAGGTTCTCATGATGTACAATGTCACATTCAAATAAACATTGCAAGCTGGATTGCGGGGAAACGCTCACTATAAATAAAATGCTGAAACCGATTTTGTGAATTCCTTAGGATTGTTACACATTTTACATATTTCATGTCTGCGCTGTTACTTTGTAATCTAAGTAATAATAAAATACACATACCTAAAAAAATGTACTCTATGCAGAAACTGTGCTTACTCACTATGATTATTTATTCAACATTCAATATTCATGAGTGAAAATAAATGTGAAGCCTTAGATTCAGTAGCTAACAGAACCCCAATTGCACAACAATCACCTTTAATAAACACTTTGTGTAACTGGTGGCCAGTCTGTCACATAATTATTTAGGAATATTATCCTATTCCACATTGCACAACTGGTTCAATGAAGGGACCTCTTATAGAAAGTAGGCTTTAAGCCTTTCTACAATATTGTGATAACATTTTAATCAAGTCTTTTGATAAGCACAAAAGATAAAAAAAAAATCTTGTTTTGTAACCATTTCTTCAATTTCTTAGATCTGTTTATATGTACAGGATCATAACTCGGATGCTTGACCCCCTTTAAATTCAGCTTCAGTCCGATGGCCTTCTTTAGATTTCTAATAAAAGCTGAATTTAAGCTGTGTCAATGATGGCATCCTGGGCAGTTCTGGAGGCTGCAAAGCAACCCTGAACGATCATTCTTGCACTACGATACCTGAGGGATGGAATCAAGTTTTTCTGTTGTAACCTAGAAATTCCTTTCAGCCAAACATAACATTTCTTAACATTTCACACAGGTCGCAGGTTAGGTTCAACTCTGATTCCTTTATATAGAACATATTGTCAGAAAAAAAACTAGATCAACACTACTGTATATTTAGTCAATTGTTTGTTTCATGAAAGCTCTTAGAGAACAACTATGTCATTTCCTTAGTTATAACTGGAATATTATCTTACTATTCTGTGACAATATGTATACTCGCATGAATCTGGCCACACAGCTGTCATAAATATGCATATGAATGTAACTTAATTGACTAGTGTTGTGCATGGGTAGGCAACCTTCAGCACTCCAGATATTGTGGACTACATCCCCCATAATGCTCGCACATGCATAAATATGGCAAAGGATGATGGGAGGTGTAGTCCAAAACATCTAGAGTGTCGAAAGTTGCCTACGCCTGGTAGTGCTTGCAGGTAGGAGTGAAAAGAATCTGTAAAAAAAAATATCTCACTTAAACAGATCTGTCTTGAAATTGGTCTCCAAAACATTACTGTTTGACGAACCCCACCCCTCTTATTTTATTTAAAAACTATTATGTTCTGTGAACGTTGAAATTGCTGTCTAGTAAATGAGAGCGTTTGTTGGTTATATATCTTGGGATTCTTTCTTATTTAATTCCCTTGACTTTTTTTTTTATAATGATTTAGTTTGGGGTGGTGAGTACATTGAATAATTTAGTCTGATTTAGAACCCTGCTGTTTTGTTTTATTTTAGAAATAAAAGTGGATGTTGTAAAGATATTTACCAGAACATTTCTTCCTTTTGATGGATTATAAGAAAATGTTTATGTTGTAAATTCAGCAATTTTCAGCATTTGGTTTGTGAAATTGATTGTGTTGGCATACATGAGATTCCGATACAAATGATAAAAGTGCAGACTGGATGTATTTGTTCAGTAAAATATTATTGAAAAGAAGAGAACATGGCTAGTGGCAGGATAAGTACGGCATATAGAAGATTATGCAGTGTGTTATAATCTCTTGCACTAATTTTGCAAAGCAATGCTACTGGTATTTGGTGATATCTGAACTGTTATATATATTTCAACAACCTTTGTCACTCTATTACAAACTCATCGTCATTACAAGTCTTTATCCTTTTCTTTTTTTCATTTTTATTAAATAAGTCATAGAATTTTTACAAGTATGATAATCATTGTAATGAAATTAAGGAAGACAAAAGAAAAAAAAAAGAAAAACACCACACATTAGCAAATAGTAAGTCCACTATATTCAGCAGGATGAAATAGAGCCAATGACCCAGAAATAACAATGAGATACAAAGCTGTCCATCTGCAAACTGGTTTGCCCTCCCGTCTAAGCTTAGTACATAAGAGAATGTACAATATTTAATGTGCCCAGGTCTCTGTTTAATATTCCATCTGATTACTGGATGAGGCTATCTATCACACTTATGCTTACAGTCCCTCCACTTGGTCCACCTAGCTCCGGTAGAACTTAATCTGACTGCCAAGACCAAGCGGCATCATAATACCTATGTAGAGGTATGGGTCTTGAAAGTAGGTAAACATCTGCCTAGAACGTTAGATTATCTCCATGTACCTGCTGTACCATCTCATGCATTATAGACCAAAAGACACCAATGCAGAAACAAGCATTCCAACTGTTGCGATATGTGCTCGATATGTCTTGGTAGAAGTGCCAGCATGTGTATTCAAATTCAATCAATATGATTGGTTGAGGTACAATTCCAGGAAGTAAGAATTTTTTTCCTTTACTATCTCTTTTCTTTTTCGTAATTTTATTTGTGTGATATTAAAAAAAAACTTATTCAAACAGAAGTTAAGCAATTTACATATAAAATAAATATCACAAAACATTGTGTGAAACTAGATTGTTTAGGTGACAAATCTGCCTTAAGGCTACAAACCAAGAACTATTACCAAACAAATTAACTCTGCTGTAAATACTCAGCACCTGCTACAATACAAAGAGAAACACATTTCTACACGTGTACCACTCGTGATCACCTACAACCCAGCTCTTGAGGAAATACAAAAAATCATTAAAGACCTACAAACAATATTAGCAGAAGATGAGACTCAAAAAAATCACTGAAACCCCCATTTTGGCCTTTAGACAACCACCAAACCTCCAACAAAAAATAATCAACAAGAAGTTACCCACCGATGGGAAAAATAAAGTAAACGGGACCAGACAATGCAAAAAGAAAAACTATCTGTAAAATGTGCCAGCACATATGCACAGACAACCAAACCACCGAAAACAATAAAACCTACAGCATTAAAATATCATACTGCTGCACATCCAGCCATGTGGTATACATGATTCAATGCACCAAATGCCACCTAGGATGATACATTGGGGAAAGCACCCAGCAATTAAATGGCAGAATGAATATGCACAGACACTCCATTAAACGCCACAGAGAAGAATACTACTGCACTCCTGTGGGACACAATTTTACCCAGTCTGACCATTCAATCGAGGACCTACAAATCAAAGTACTGAAATGGGATTTCTTTTTATTTTTTTAAAAAAAACAAGAAAGAAAATCTTTAGAAGCCAGAATGATCCAATTTTTTTTTAACAGCAAGAATAGAGAACTAAATGTTGATTTGGGTTTCCTTTCCCACTATCAACATTTTACATGAACACCCCCTCCCCTCCAACCCATCATCATCTCACCGTTTGTTCATATATATCCACATTTTAAAATGCATTCCAATGACACGTTTATGATATCGATATACAAAAAGTACTATGTATCAACATATGCATACATCATGTAATTCAATTTCTCTTCAGTAACACAGTAGACACAATCTTCTTTCTAATTTTAACCATAATATATTTTTGCACATGTTTATTTCCACTTTTAAAAGCTTGACTTACTGTTAATACTACGTTTATGTCAGTTTTAGGACCCTTAAAGTGGCTGTATCCTAGATTATAGTCCCCAGTGGTCTGAAGTTAAGGCAGGGCCATAAAGGAATGAATATTTGTATATCAATACCCATAATCCCTTGCTGTATGTTTAGCACCATCAAACATGTTTAATACAGTGAACGTAAAATGTCTGTAGACATAAGAAAAACAACTATAGTTCGCTTAAAAAACATTTTCATCTACAAGAGATATACATTTTATACTTAAAATAAAAAATAAAAATGGCATCTACAACAGCATTCATATATCCATCTATAATCCATCCCCGCTTATTAAGATGCAATGGAACAGCTGAACGAAAAAAATGCCATCAATATAAAAAGTAGAAATGTCTCTGGATCTGTGCAGCCGACTATAGTATGAGGCTGGAAAGCCATGAATCCTTTTAGCAACAAGGCCATACGAGAAAGGTTTATGGAGCCATAAAGCCAACTGACCTGCTTCAAGTAAGCAATGAAAGGTCCTTTAATGAAAATGTGTTTTACACAGAGACAACAAACAGAGAAGAATGTGATGAGTATCACTGATATCCAACAGGAGGCAAGATGCTGCTAACCAAAATTTCCAGCAGATATCTTGATATTTTTCGTATGAGCTAATTGACTCTATTGGTTCCAGCATTCAGTATTGAGAGAATTATAACATAACGAACAATTATTCATCCACCTATTTTCCTTATTTCTCTTTTAAGTCTTTTACCTAATTCATTCTTTTTTATTTTATTTATTTTATTTTCTACTGTTTCCTTTTGATGTCTTTTTTGCAGTCTTTGCTCATCATTCAATTTTGGGAAAAATGTTTTATTGCTCTTTTCTATAACTCTTTTAATTACTTCTTGATTTTCAATCTCTTCCCTCACTCTTTTTTTTACAATTCTAGGTCTTCCCTCTAACTCAATCCATCTGTTTTACTTTTCCTTGACACTTTTTCTTGACCCCTGTCCCATGCTTCATCTCTGAATTGTTAAGTGAGTCTATACCGTGTCCCCTCTCTTTCCTTCCTACCAACTTCTATTACTACTCTGTCTGACCTTTTATTTAGCTCTTTAATCCTTTGTATCCATTCTATTAATTTATGCCCTATTCTAGTAATTGAAATATCAGCCTATTCCTTGGTGCTTGCTCTTTTCCCTCTTTTTATAATTTATATTTTTTCTGTTTTCTGTTTCTCTACTATGTTTCTCAGTTCTTGCCTTAAGTCTGTGTGCTCTGCTCAACCACTTTTCACCCCTATTGCCTTTCCTTGCCCCTTCTGATTAATTTCCCTTCTGACACCAACCTATCATCATAATTTACTGATACTATTCTCAGATGTATCTCCCCTAGTTTAAGATATATTGGAGCTCTACTCATTAATTTAATTTATTTAATTTGTACAGTTCTAAAATAAGGTTGTCTTAGGGCAAGGGGACACATATGTATTGCAAGTCTTGTTTATACTATACAATCAATTAAAGTATGCTATGCACATTGTTAATGTTAAAGTGCCAACAACAGAAGATATTTCTATATAAGTCTGTGATAAAGGACCACAATTTTATCAGTGTTTCTTTCCTCAATACTGTCTGACAGCCTTGCTATTCTGTATTCTGCTTAGTGAACAGCAATTTTTACATAGACTTCAATGAACAAAACAGAGCAAACCCTTACTCTGTTAAGATAATTCATCCAATGGCACTCTATCATTTACAAAATGGTTTATGAGCTTACAATCAATGTTATCTACGTATTTCTAGTGTCATTATGCTTGTATACTCTGTTCTCCTTATTCATGTCTTCTCCTCCTATCTCACATTGTAGCACAGTCATCTTCTGATGTTCCATTAGGTAGTTGGCTGTAAAACTATGCAGAATAAAGCATGGCTTACTAATCTAAACTTACAATGACAATGTGTGTTTATATAGAAATACTTTGTCTGTCTATTGCATGATAAAATATGTGAAATGAACAAAATGTAGTTTACATTTAAAAGAAAAATGCAATACAAAATAGCTTATTAAGTCTTCCACACATCTGGATATATTTTGTAGTGCAGTAAAGAAGAACACATCCTGTGAAGATATTATTCTATCTATACAGAATATCTTTCTTTCACGCTTAAGAATAAGGGCCATTTCATAACCATCATGATTGTTATGTATTCTAGTCTCCAAAGTATTCATTGTTTTCCTAGCTGGTCTGCCTGGGGTAGAAAGACTTGGGAATATTCATATGAATTATGTATCAAAAAGATTACATGACAGAAGATTTCACAGTGGAAGAAATTAAATGTGTGTGTATGAAAGCTTTACACATCCAGGTTACCACCGTGTGAAACCTATCAGGCCTCTTTCATCTAAACATTTTCATTCCTTTGTAAATTCCACCTTTTAAGAAGAACTTTTGTTGATTGAAGCATGACAAACTCTGAGTTAAATTAATCTCAACATGGGCAGTGAAATAAGGCAGTGTGCCATCTTGTTAATTGATCAGAAGATCTATTATAGGCTATTTGTCATGGTGAACAAAGACTCATTCAAACTAAAGAAGGAGAGCAAACGGCTCAGAGTTGTTTTGCTCAGTTAATTTAAATTTGCTTTCTCTTGGTATAATCTTATAATGTTTATAATGTATTTTGTATGCCACTGCACACATCACACATTAACCATCACAAATGGTATTGGATATGAAATATCCATTTTATGTCTTTTTCTCTCTAGTCAACTATGTCTGGAACGTGTTGCTGAATATAATTAAAATAATAAAAGTAATAAAGTGTAAAAGAATTCAAGTGGATATATGTGAAACATTCTATAAAAATGCATTCAGATTTTCCTATTCCTGACTAATCCAAAGACAGACAGACAGCTAGACAGATATGTAGACCAGACAAAAAGTCTGGATATATGAGAGAAATGAGCGACTACCAAAGAGGTCAATGAAGATATCCAAAAAACAAAACTACAGTTGTAATCAAAATTATTTAACCCCCATTGAAAATCAGGTTTATTGTCAACATTTACAGCCTATCAGCTGTTTGCAATGAACAAATAAAAAAAAGCAAATGTAATAGCTCAATACAACAAATGTTTCAAGTGGTTTCCCCAAATTCAACTGAAAGTGAAACTTATAATGACTTCTCCAGATTCAAAATTATTCAAGCCTCTTGAATAGGATCCCTCACAATTTACCATCCCTTCCATCAAACCAAAGATGGATTTTTATCCATGCAATTTTGTCTTTTAACCCCTTCCAGACCTCAGGGGTTCCAGGTACATCCAACAAAAATGGGTTGTTAACGACCTTAGACATACCTGGTACGTCCAATAATAAATTCACACTTACCTAAAAGCCGGCGATGCTCCGCCGGTGATAGCGATCCTGGAGTCTGCCTGGTAGCTCAGGCAGACCCCCTTTGCCCGATCCAGCCCTCCCATGCCATGATCCGTCTTGTGCAGTGCCTACAGGGGACCTGCCTGAGCTCTCAGGCAGTCCCCCTAATGCCTGTAGAAAAGTTTGACAAAGTTTGTAAAACTTAAAAAAAGTTCAAAAAAGTAAATAAAAATACTTAGATCACTTATATATTTATATATATATAATCTAAGTACTTTTATATACACATACATAAATCATTATTAAAAGTGTATTTTAATATTAATCTATATAGTTACACACACATATATATATATATATATATATATATATATATATATATATATATATATAATAAATATATAAAAATAATCAATAAATACATTTAAAAAAACATTTATGACATTTTTAAAAAGTTATATACTGGTTTAAATGTGTTCTAATTGTATTTTGATATTAATATACATATATATATATAAATCAAAATACATTTTAGAATGACCTTATAAATACATATAAAATATATATAGCCAGAAATTGGAAAACAGCCCGAGTAGAATCACAGCAACATATAAAAGAAACCATTAAATATCAGTGTAAAATGGAAAGATCCATTGCCTCAACATTCTGTATTAAGCATAGAAAATACAATATTTGGGGATAAATGGATTTAGTCTCTGCATTGCTATGAGCTTTATGGGCTTGATATCTGCTGCCAGGTTCAAATGTGCACTGGAAAATCTGCTTTATATATCTGTCTGTGGTCCCCTAGACAAGCTACCCTTGTGGTGTTCCAAACATGTGTATCTTTGAATACCTGCGGTCTTTGTTTTGGTATGTGTCATTGATAGCATGCATTAAGGCCTAATATTAATTATATTAATTAATCAACTTAGTCAACTGTATGTGTGTATTAGTCAACTGTATATATGTAGTTAATATGAAACTTAATATGAAACTTTGATAAAAATGAACATTAAAAAAAACTCACAACTGCACAAATATGCAAAACAGTTGTCTCAAGCAGACCAGATGCAACTAATCAAGGGCTTTATTAGTTGCACCAGCTGTGCCTGAGCTCGAACATTTGAAATACCTGAACTGGCTAGGGGTTTGCTGAGTGTCATGTTTGACTGCATGTTAGAAATAAGTCAAAAGAACAGTAACCAACATTAAGTGAGATCATTGCCCTTCACAAACAAGGAACATGATACAAAAATATAGTGAACACACTGAATGTTCCTAGAGACACCTTTGGAAGCATAGTTAAAAGTTAAAAGTTGAAAGAACAGCAGTTACACTGCCTGGATGGGAAAGAAAAAAGGAAGCTAACAATGTCTGCAGCCAGATTTCTGAGAAGGTAGGTTGTGAAAAGCCCTTGAGTGACTGCAAAAGACCTGCAGCAAGACTTGGTGACAACAGGCACTAAGGTTTAAGTTAACATATTAAGGCATGTACTAGACCCATAATATTTCCATGCCAGAAGTCCAAGATGTTCACCACTTCTAACCCAAAAGCACAAGAAAAGTTGGCTCCAATATGCTCCAAATCTTATAAATAAGTCACAGACGTTTTGGGATTCTATTCTGTGGTGCGATGAAACAAAACTGGAACTTTTCAGCCCAATGGATCAGCGGTATGTCTGGACGAAGAAGAATGAAGCATACACTGAAAAGAATACTCAGGTTACAGATAAGCATGGTGGTGGTCGCTTGCTGAAGCTCTGGGGCTGCTTTGCATCCTTTGACACTGGAAACCTGCAGCATGGGGGTGGGAAGATTGATTCATTGACATGTCAGGAAATCCTATGTGAAATCATCATGCTGTCTGTGAGGAAGCTGAAAATTGGGTGTCATTGGACCTTCAAACAAGACAATGGTCCCAAGCATACCTCAAATTCCACCAGGATTTGGTTACAGAAGATGTTCTGGCCATTCTACAGTGGCCATCACAGTCACCTGACTTGAATCCCATAGAAAATATCTGGTGGGATTTGAGGAAGGTGGTTGCAGCATGCAAACCCAAGAATATTACTGAACTGGAGGCCATTGCTCTGGAGCAATTGGCTAAGATTCCTCAGGGATGCGGGCAGAAGCTGGTGTCTGGCTATGCATCTTGTTTGCTCTACTGAGGTGCTTTACTGTGTACTAAAGATGCTTGCCATGGAGGAGCTGAATACGTTTGATACTGGAGTAGTCATTATAAGTTGCATTTTCAGTTAAATTTGGGGAAACCACTTGCCTTTACTTGATTTGTTCATTGCAAACAGCTGAGCACCTTTACATTTGTATAATAAACAATGGGGGTTGAATAATTTTGATTACAATTGTACATCAACTATGCCAAGGTTAGAATTGCAGAGATCACACCTATCCAGATAATGGGAAATTAGGAATAAATGTACAAACATTTCTAAGGTTTGGAAAGCAAGAGCTTCCATACAATGTTGTTGCATGCATTATGCCAGAATATACAGGTAAAGAACAGGTGTGCTTAATTATTGGTGCGTATTACTATAACCATGTACATTGACACAAACATATCAGCATTACACCATTGTAACTTCATTTATTAGAGCATCATCAGTATACATATAACGGTTGGGGCAAGAAAGATGATGCGAACTAGTACCATAAAAGTGAGCAGCATGCAGGAGAACTGCACCAAGCTTTAATGTTAAACTCCTAGTGCACTGTAGTGGTTATGGTGCAATGAGTGCCCTTCTGCCCCCCTAATATAAATGGCCAAATTGGATCTGTCGGGTGCTGCTCCACACCTCTCAGTCAGCCAGTAGGATCTACAAATACAAAAAGAGAAGTCCTGCGCTTAAGCAGCAAGGACTACAACACACATCAGCCCCAATATATAGTAAAAACCAAAGAAAAGAAAATGTTACTTGCGCTTTCTCCTTAATCCCTATGTATATTTAGACAAATGGAGGTCATTTAGTTGCTCCAATGGCCATTGGAGGGAATGCCCGCCTGCCAACGTCAAGGCAGACCCCCCTAAGCGGGTCCTAACACTGACCCTTCAGCCTGCTTCCTTGAGCTTCTGGCAAAGATATCTCTAATGAGACAGAAAGGGGTATTTTTTATATACACCCCTATACTTATTAACCCGTAATAGGGAACACATGGGATGGGTAGCAGCATTGTAACCAGGCTGTGTGATGCAAAGTAAATACAAATACAAAAAGAGAAGTCCTGCGCTTAAGCAGCAAGGACTACAACACACATCAGCCCCAATATATAGTAAAAACCAAAGAAAAGAAAATGTTACTTGCGCTTTCTCCTTAATCCCTATGTATATTTAGACAAATGGAGGTCATTTAGTTGCTCCAATGGCCATTGGAGGGAATGCCCGCCTGCCAACGTCAAGGCAGACCCCCCTAAGCGGGTCCTAACACTGACCCTTCAGCCTGCTTCCTTGAGCTTCTGGCAAAGATATCTCTAATGAGACAGAAAGGGGTATTTTTTATATACACCCCTATACTTATTAACCCTTAATAGGGAACACATGGGATGGGTAGCAGCATTGTAACCAGGCTGTGTGATGCAAAGTAAATACAAATACAAAAAGAGAAGTCCTGCGCTTAAGCAGCAAGGACTACAACACACATCAGCCCCAATATATAGTAAAAACCAAAGAAAAGAAAATGTTACTTGCGCTTTCTCCTTAATCCCTATGTATATTTAGACAAATGGAGGTCATTTAGTTGCTCCAATGGCCATTGGAGGGAATGCCCGCCTGCCAACGTCAAGGCAGACCCCCCTAAGCGGGTCCTAACACTGACCCTTCAGCCTGCTTCCTTGAGCTTCTGGCAAAGATATCTCTAATGAGACAGAAAGGGGTATTTTTTATATACACCCCTATACTTATTAACCCTTAATAGGGAACACATGGGATGGGTAGCAGCATTGTAACCAGGCTGTGTGATGCAAAGTAAATACAAATACAAAAAGAGAAGTCCTGCGTTTAAGCAGCAAGGACTACAACACACATCAGCCCCAATATATAGTAAAAACCAAAGAAAAGAAAATGTTACTTGCGCTTTCTCCTTAATCCCTATGTATATTTAGACAAATGGAGGTCATTTAGTTGCTCCAATGGCCATTGGAGGGAATGCCCGCCTGCCAACGTCAAGGCAGACCCCCCTAAGCGGGTCCTAACACTGACCCTTCAGCCTGCTTCCTTGAGCTTCTGGCAAAGATATCTCTAATGAGACAGAAAGGGGTATTTTTTATATACACCCCTATACTTATTAACCCTTAATAGGGAACACATGGGATGGGTAGCAGCATTGTAACCAGGCTGTGTGATGCAAAGTAAATACAAATACAAAAAGAGAAGTCCTGCGCTTAAGCAGCAAGGACTACAACACACATCAGCCCCAATATATAGTAAAAACCAAAGAAAAGAAAATGTTACTTGCGCTTTCTCCTTAATCCCTATGTATATTTAGACAAATGGAGGTCATTTAGTTGCTCCAATGGCCATTGGAGGGAATGCCCGCCTGCCAACGTCAAGGCAGACCCCCCTAAGCGGGTCCTAACACTGACCCTTCAGCCTGCTTCCTTGAGCTTCTGGCAAAGATATCTCTAATGAGACAGAAAGGGGTATTTTTTATATACACCCCTATACTTATTAACCCTTAATAGGGAACACATGGGATGGGTAGCAGCATTGTAACCAGGCTGTGTGATGCAAAGTAAATACAAATACAAAAAGAGAAGTCCTGCGCTTAAGCAGCAAGGACTACAACACACATCAGCCCCAATATATAGTAAAAACCAAAGAAAAGAAAATGTTACTTGCGCTTTCTCCTTAATCCCTATGTATATTTAGACAAATGGAGGTCATTTAGTTGCTCCAATGGCCATTGGAGGGAATGCCCGCCTGCCAACGTCAATGCCAGTAGGATCTGCCTGAGCTACACTTGGTTGTGCAGGGCGTAGCTCATTGGCTGAGAGCAATCAGCTAATGCTCACTTCAAGAGAGCTAATGGAAGCCCCTGTTAGGAGCTATTCTAAAATAGTGAAGTAAGTCACTCTAAAAGTTTGTAGTTATTCCTAAAATATAAATGTAGGGAAGTGAGGATACATTTCATTTTAAAAGCAAATGAAAGCATTTATACATTTTTTTTAAAGGATTTCACACAAAAAGTAAATAATATAGTATATTAGTAGATTACAGAAACTGTATAATAAAACAATCACATGTACAAAGTAATAGTTTCACATTTTCTATAATTAGTACAGTTAAAAAAAATACAGCAAAAAGTATCCCTTTGTTCCTGTGTGTCCAACTTGTCTGGTTACAAATTCGTCAATCACATGTATTCATCCAAACAAAAACAGAGATAAAACAAAGTTATATATGATATGTAGTTGACAATGGTACATTAAAGGACACCTAACCTTTATCAACTAACTTCTTTAACACTGTATCATACTAATGCAATGTATTGTGATGAACTTTGTGTTATGTGCATTATTTTTCTTTTTTTTTATGTTCCTACTGTTACAAACAAAAAAACAACAAAAAAAAAAAACAACTGTAATAAAAATAGGATATTTAAAAAAAAAAAGGACACCTAACCAATATCAAAGCAAAAAATCACCAAAATAGCAAGAAAAGGGAGATAATCACAAAAAGGCCCCCAACGTTTTGGCAAACAAGCCTTTATCAAGGGAGCATGCTATATCAAGGGAGCATGCTCCCTTGATTAAGGCTTGTTTGCCGAAATGTAGGTTTTTTTTTGTGATTATCTCTCGCTTCTCACTATTGCTGTTGATTCTTTGTTTGATATGTATTTTGATATTGCTTAGGTGTCTTTTAATGTACCATTGTTAACTAGATAGATTCTATAGCTTTGCTGTATCTCTGTTTTTGATTGCATGAATACATGTGATTGATTTGTATTATGTTGCTTCTGTACGGATTGTTACTTGAATACTATCATGAAAAGTTTTTTGGTAACATGCAGGGATACCTTGTGTATTAGACTTAACTAATAAAGTAATTTTTACCTTAATGGTTGTGCTCCTTTCTTGTTATTGTGTTATTTGGTCCATTGGGATATAGGACCTTGGAGTGAGCACCCTTACTATCTATTTGCTTTTTTGGATGAGTTTAATGTGAGTGTCCCTACCTTTCTAAATCAGACTCTATACAAATACGTGTCTGTTAGTCCACCCATTGTATAGCATAATCTGCATAATTTGTTGGCGCATTATAAATAACAATAATAATAATAGTTACAAAAATATATATCAAGAAACTAAATCAACAGGTAGGTAAATGGGGTAAAGAGGGAGAATGGGATGTAAAATAACATTGTAAAATAACAGATGATGGACAAAATGTTGAAAGGATATCAGCAACCCAAAGTTGCGACTTACACAACCTCCTTACACACTTCCTGAAAAAATGGTTAACATTTTCAAAAATATCTAAACAGAGTGTGTTTAATTTAGAAGGACTTATCCCGTTTTGGGCCCCTGTTAACCCTCTGAAAAGGTAATAAAACTTACCTTTTTTCCAGTGCTGCCCCCGATCTGCCTCCTTGCTGACATCATCAGAATGTATGATTTTTAGCAAATCCAATGCTTTCTTATAAAGAAGCATTGGATTGGCTGAAATTGGCAAGGAGGTGGGATGGAGGTAGGGCCAAATGCAAGCTTGGCTAATCAGCATCTCCTCGTAGAGATGCATTGAATTAATGCATCTCTAGGAGAAAAATTCAGCTTCTCCATGCAGAGCATGAAGACTCATTGGATTGGCTGAAATTGGCAATGAGGCAGGACGGGGGTGAGGCCAAATGCCGGCTTGGTCAATCAGCACCTCCTCATAGAGATGCATTGAATCAATGCATCTCTAAGAGGAAAATTCAGCTTCTCCATGCAGAGCGTGGAGACACTGAACAGCAGTGCTGCACACTGTGCAACACTGCCCCAGGAAGCACCTCCAGTGGCCACTTCTCAGATGGCCACTGGAGGTGCTTCCTGGGGCAGTGTTGCACAGGTGACATGTAAACACTGCCTTTTCTCTAGGCAGTGTTTGTGTGAAAATGCCTGCAGGGGATGATTATACTCACCAGAACAATACATGAATCTGTAGTTGTTCTGGTGGCTATAGTGTCCATTTAAACTTAAAAAAAAAAAAATCTAAATATTACAATAAAAATTAAATAAATATCAATTGATCCAAATATTTTCCAAAATATGAACTCATTTAAAAAGTTTATGCAAAAATGTTAACTCATTGGAAAGGCTTAGATATTACATTGAGGCTATATTAAAAATATTAAATAGAGGCAAAATTTTGTTAAATAACTATATTTGATTATTTAATAATGGTATTTTTTCCCCGTAAAAACTTTAAGTAGACGTAACAGAATTAAAAGAGTATAAATACAACTGAGAACAACCGTTGTTATCTAGCTCTCTGCCTTTAACCCCTTAAGGACTTCTGGAATAAAAGAAAATCATGACATGTCACACATGTCATGTGTCTTTAAGGGGTTAAAAGGAGGAATTGCTTGGTGTGAATATGTACAGTTCAAAATGACATGTATGTAATCAAAAACACAAGGGAAAAATAAAAATAAAATCACACCCCTCCTTCGACTGCATGGATAAGCCAGTAGTAATAAATTGGCGTGCTAGTAAATTGGACCAAAATCACAATTAATTATCCCAATTACGTCCAGCCTGTGGAGCTGACAGAATTGCTTTCACCCTTATCGATAACGTGAAAAATAATTAAGGTTTTGGACAAGGTCTGTGTCAGTCTCTTCTCTTTAGCTTGAGGAAATGTTTTGCTTCTAACACATGTGACATATGTAACTATGCTGACATCCCTGAGCACAGTGCTACACATATCATTCATATTCCCATCACCGTATTATTATTCACAGACCTTATAGTGTGCAGTTCCAGAATGAGGTTAGGTACGGCATGGGACTAGAGATGGAAACACTCAAGGCTTATCTGCTATTGGAGCATATTAAGTAATGTGACCCAAACTGTCAATGATAATTTCATTGGCTCATGGCTGGGGACCCATGGAACAAATTATTTCTTGCAGAGATCTGAACAGATAGATAGAAGCAATAGTTTTACAAGCTTCTTTTATTTTGTAAAAAAAAAAATGCACTAAAGGCTGATAAATCACATTAATCCTGCAAATAATAAAATGGTATTTTTTTTTTTAAATAAAAAAAAAGTCGTTATCACATACCAAAAACAGAATATTTTAATTCATGCAGATAGAGAGGCTAAGAGAGGATATTGAGCCTAGAAGAAAATGTTCCAATTTAATCTTGCAAAAGGGCCAGGTTTACTTCCTTAAAATAAGCTGTCATGATGCTCACAATATGGCTTGTGTATCAAACCATCCGTGTGAAAATTTTTCCTTGCCTCCAAAGCTCTTACATAAGGTTATGTCATTTAAAATCCACACCGATGTGCTATTGTGTTTTTGGACTTGATTGTTTTACAGTGTACTCCCTACACAGCAGGACAATCTGTCATCAGCAATGTCTTTACTTCTCAGAGCTATAATCGTCACTTTAGACAAAATACTTTTTATGAAAAGTGTTCATCGTGAGTGTAATGAGAAGCCATCTATGAGAGCAGCTGTGTTTTTATGATCGCCAAAACAAGAAGTTAAGTTATCAAAATGTCCTGTCATTCCTTTAACATTACATCCCAAACTGTAGAGGTGGTGATGAAAAAAGTCAACTAACCTGATATTTATCATGTTGTACACAGCTTTGAGAGCTTCATGAGTTCATTCTCTCATCTAGGCAATCCAGAATTTACACTAACGACATCCAAAAGTGTATTTTCAACAGAAATGAGCCTGAGCTTGGTAATAATATCCTATGTGGTTTGTTTAATGTGTTAATGAGTCGCACGTCTATAAGTAGCTAAACAGTTGGGAAATGGCTTGTAAACATGTGAAATGCTAATTTTATTCATTGTTTTGGCCATTAGTGTTCATTAATAATGATTTATGTACAGTTCAAGCAAGACAAATAGGCCTTTTCTCAGTTTCTTACCTCAATTTTAACTTGAATAGAAATTATGTTGAAAGGATAAGCCATTGTACAATGGAAACCAATAAAGGGATTGGGCATTTAAAGTAACTGAAATAATGCAAGAAATTACACACTGCAGAATTATTGTGAAGACATAACTGTATAGTAAGCTTTCTTATATAATATTTTCACTATTTTCCATTTTAATTTTTAATAAGATTTTGTTTATTCATAATGGGTTAACTCTACACAAATATATGTCTTTAATGAGAGAGGGTTAGAAATATTGTGGGATATCAAAAGCTCTATCAGATATATCTCACTGAATTTTAAAGGAACACTATAGGGTCAGGAACACAAACATGTATTACTGACCCTAGTTTTATACCCATCATTTAGGTTGCTTGCCCCCCTTATCCGCTTAAAAGGAATTAAAACTCACCTTATTTCAAGTGCAAAGCAGACCTGCCGGTACTGGTCACGCCCCCGATCCGCCTCCTTTTTGACACCATCAGAAGTGGCAATTTTTTGCCATCCATAAGGAAAGAATTAGATTAAAAAAAAATATTTTTTGAAGGAGTGGAGAATGGGTGAAAGTCTAACAGAGAAGGGAAGGGAGTTCCACAAAAATGATGCAGCCCTGGAGAAGTCTTGGAGGCGAGCATCAGATGTGGGAGTATGGACAGAGGATAGACGTAGATCTTCGGCAGAGCGCAGGGGCCTCTATGGGACATACTTGTGTATTAGGGAGGATAGGTAGGTTGGAGCAGCATTATGTAGAGATTTGTAAGCAAGCACCAGAGCCCTATATCTAACTGGAAGCCAATGTAGGGACTGACAGAGGGGGGAACGTGAGAGATGCGGGCGAACAGGAAAATGACCCTTGCCGCCGCATTCATTATAGATTGTAGCGGTGCAATATGGGAACACGTTAGACCACTGAGAAGGGGATTGCAGTAGTCAAGGCGAGAAAGAACAACGGCGCAGTCCAGCACCTTAGCTGCGTCTGTTGTTAAATAATGTTTTTGAGATGGAAGCGACAGGATTTGTCGATCGACTGGACATGAAGGGTGAAGGAGAGGTCGGAGTCAAAGAGAACACCAAGTCAGAGAGCCTGCGAGGTGGAGGGAGATAGACATGAGGGTAGCGACACTTGAGGGAGGAAAGACCAGAAGTTCAGGTTTGGACAGGTTGAGTTTAAGGAAGTGAGCAGCCATCCTGTTGGAAATCGTGGAGAGGCAGTCAGAGACATGAGTCAAGATGGGCAGAGAGAGATCAGAAGAGGACAGTTGGTTTGTGTGTCATCTGCATATAAATGATAATGGAAGCCAAAGGAGCTGATGAGTTTACCAAGGGAGGCAGTATAGATAAGAACAGTAGAGAAGCAAGGACAGATCCTTGGGGAACACCAACAAAGAGGGGTTGGGAAGAAGAGGCAGAGCTAGCGAAAGAAATACTGAAAGAGCGCTGGGAATGAGAAGAAGCTGTTGGTGATCAACAGTGTCAAAGGCAGTAGAAAGATCAAGGAGAATTAGGATAGAATTATGGCCACGAAATTCAGCAGCAATTAAATTGTTGGATATTTTGGTCACAGCTGTTTCAACAGAGTGAGGAGCGTGGAATTCAGACTGAAGCGGGTTAAGCAAAGAGTTGGATTCGAGGACTCTCTCAAGGATCTTGGAGGCAAATGGCAGTAGCGATTTAGGGTGGTAGTTGGATGGGGAGCTGGGGTCAAGGTTGGGCATTTTCAGAATTGGCGTTATGGTTGCATGCTTGAAGGGTGAAGGAAATGTGCTGGAGGAAGGGGAGAGATTGAAAATGTTAGTGGGAGGAAGAGCAAGAGAGGGAGTCAGAGTGTGGATGAGTTGTGAGGGAATAGGATTGAGGGAACAGGTTGTGGGGCGAGAGGATCGGAAGCAGAGCAGAAACCTCTTCCATTGTAGTAGTATCAGGAATAGAGTTACCCTAACACGCAAACATAAAGGTAACAGTAAAGGTACACGTACCAGTCCTTAGAGTGGCCGGGTTTGTGCCTGAGACAGATAAATGAAATGTCTGCAAGCAGACAGAGAATAAACAAGAAACAAGCAGAGGTCAAGATTACAGAAATACTTAGAAATACATGGAAACGATAGCCAGGCCAAGATCAGGATAACAGAGAGCAAGAATAGTTAAACAAGCCAAAGTCAGAGAACAGGAAATCCAATACACAGTATAAACACACTCTCAGGTAACAAGAACCATGACAGGGCAAGGAAACAAGGACAACCAGAAAGTATATACACCCTATATTGGGTAGTGATTGGTCACAGAGGACCATGATGTCACAAGCCTGTGCACATCTTTAAAAAGCAACATATGGGCTGACACTATAAAAGGAGACTAATGGGAGGGGTCCACATTATATATGATGTCACAATAAGGCATCAGGAAGTTAGGCATAAATGTGTGTGCATTAGAACATAATTTCTGTAATTGCACTGTGCCGCGATGGACAGGTATCGTGACAAGTAAGTGCAAATGAGCATAGAATAGTGGAGTGAGTGGGGTTGGGTGATGTATTGGAAGATGTATTAGAAGGGGAGTGAGGAAGGTTAGAAATCTCTTCCCTGATTATAGAAAGTGGGTTGCAAAGTTTGAGGCGGACAGGGTGGTAGGAGGAGGAGGAGCAACAGGGCGAAGGAGAGCATTAAAAGTGTGAAATAGTTATTTGGGTTGGCGGGACAGTGTGCTTATGAAGGTGCTGAAGTAGTTTACTTTTGCAGAGGCCAGAGTATAGGAGTGCAGCATAAATTTATAGTGGAGGAAGTCAGGTGCAGAGTGAGATTTTCTCCAACAGCATTTAGCAATTCTGGAACATTTCATGAGATATCGGGTCAGCATGGTGTGCCAGGGTAGTAATTGGGAACACTTGCTGTGTTTGAATGTAGGAGGTGCCATGATGTCTGGTTGAGAGGAGAGAGGGGAATTGTAGAGTGAGGTTGCACAGTTAGGGCAAGTGAGATTTGAGATGGGTAAAAGGAGAGTTTGGAGTTTGGTGGAGAGATGCTGGAGATCAAGGCAGTGGAAGTTTCTGTGAGATTGGAGAGTTGAGGGTGGTGAAATTTGGGTATGGGGTATGCCGATGTCAAAGGTCAGCAGATGGTGGTCAGATAAAGGAAATCGAACAATGGAGAGTTCATAGGTGGTACAGAGATAGGTCAAGAGTGTTTCCTGCTGTATGAGTTGCTGAGTAGGCAACTGTGTGAGGCAAAAGGAGGAGGTTACAGAGAGCAGACGAGAGGCATCAGGGCCATTGAGGTTGTTGATTAGGATGTTAAAGTCCCCAAGCAATAGGGAAGAAGTGCTAGAGGAGAGAACGTGGGGTAGCTAGGAAGAAAAGTGTTCAATGAATAGCCTAGGATGACCGGGGGTATAGATGATAGCAATTCTTAGGAGTGGGCTTAAATATGCAGGATTGTGTGAACTTTAAAGAAAGTAAAGGATAGGGCAGGGGTAGAGAGGATAGGTTGAAAGGTACATTGAGGGGAGAAAAGGATGCCTACACCGCCGCCTTTACAGTTGAGCATGGGAGTTTGGGAGAATTGTAGTGCATCAAAACATAAAGAAGCCGGAGTAGTGGTTTCAGAGGAGGAAAGCCAGGTCTCAGTGAGTGCCAGTAGTGTGAGGGAATTAGAGACAGGCCCGGACTGGCCATCGGGCAAACCGGGCAAATGCGGCCGCCGGCGGGGGAGAGAGGGAGGGAGCCAGCTTGCCTGGAGGAGGACCCGGCGGAGCTCTAACTTGCAGCTCCGCCGGGTTTCTCTCGCGAGATCCGGTCCGTTGCCATGGCAACCGGCCCGGTCTCGCGAGAGTGAACTCTAGCCCCAAAGGGCTAGAGTTCACTTACCACGAGGACCACCAGGGATGGATGTCAGCAGCCCCCCCTCCCCTCCAGGCTATAGGTAAGAAATTAAGAGGGGGGGGGGGGTATAATGTCTATTTAAAAAAAAAAAATGTATTATTAAAAAAAAACACATCAATATTGGCATTTACCTGCCTCCCCTTACTACTGGAGGGGTTAAAATATATGTTTATTATTATCATTGTATGAGGGTGATGTGTGTTAGGGTATTATTTAGGGTACACCACCCTCATACAGCATCCTAACACACATCACCCTCATACATCACCCTAACACACATCACCATCATACATCACCCTAACACACACCACCCTCATACAGCATCCTAACACACACCACCCTCATACAGCATCCTAACACACATCACCCTCATACATCACCCTAACACACACCACCCTCATACAGCATCCTAGCACACATCACCCTCATACAGCATCCTAACACACATCACTCTCATACATCACCCTAACACACATCACGCTCATACAGCATCCTAACACACATCACCCTCATACAGCACCCTAACACACACACAGCGCCCTCACAAATCACGCTAACACACACAGCACGCTAACACACACAGCACGCTAACACACACAGCGCCCTAACACACTCAGCGCCCTAACACACTCAGCGCCCTAACACACTCAGCGCCCTAACACACATCACCCTCATACATCACCCTAACACACATCACCCTCATACATCACCCTAACACACATCACCATCATACAGCATCCTAACACATATCACCATCATACATCACCCTAACACACATCACCATCATACATCACCCTAACACACACCACCCTCATACAGCATCCTAACACACACCACCCTCATACAGCATCCTAACACACATCACCCTCATACATCACCCTAACACACACCACCCTCATACAGCATCCTAACACACACCACCCTCATACAGCATACTAACACACATCACCCTCATACAGCATCCTAACACACATCACTCTCATACATCACCCTAACACACATCACCCTCATACAGCATCCTAACACACATCACCCTCATACATCACCCTAACACACTTCACCCTCATACAGCACCCTAACACACATCACCCTCATACAGCACCCTAACACACTTCACCCTCATACAGCACCCTAACACACACACAGCGCCCTCACAAATCACGCTAACACACACAGCACGCTAACACACACAGCGCCCTCACACACTCAGCGTCCTAACACACTCAGCGCCCTAACACACTCAGCGCCCTAACACACTCAGCGCCCTAACACACTCAGCACCCTAACACACTCAGCACCCTAACACACACACACACACTGCACACCTCACACACACAGCAGCCCCCAAACACGCTGCACCACTCACACACACACACACACAATACTACACACCAAACATATATGTATATATACTACAGAACCCCTCACACACATACTGCACCCCTAAACACATTAAATTCCAGCCAAACAATAGATTCCTACCCAACTCTGGATATCTACAGATATACACACACTAAATCTCTATATACACTCTGAATCCTCTATACACGCACACACACACTCACTAGATCTCCTATACACACTCCTGAGTCCTTCAAACACACACTAGATCCCCTACACACAGACGCTGCACCACCTACACACACACACTACATTTCTGACATACACACTCTGGATCCCCTATGCACAAACTAGATTCCATGTAAGCAAACACATAGCGTCTCCATAAATGGGATACAGTGAGTATCCCAATTATGGAAACCCCTGAGACAAGTTTCAAGCAAACAATGCAAGCATGTTATTAAATTTGCTTGCACTGTGCAGAACAAATACAGGGCCTTTTTCTCATGCCCTGGAAGAGCATTGAACCAACATGCTCACTTTGAGATGGGGCGTGCTTGTCATTGGGGATGACAAAACACACCCTATCTGGCCCCGCCCCCTTTTCAGTGGGCCGCTGTGAACAAAAAATGCCCGGGCTGAATTTTTTTCCCAGTCCGGCCCTGATTAGAGATGTATAGGTTCTGCATGGCTGTTGATTTATTATTGCTACAGATGGAACAGGCGTTTTGATTTGATTTCTCTAATATGACCAATGTTCTTGTTTTGTCATCTATATGTGAAGATTACTTTTTCTTGAAGGCCTTACTTCTGCAAGCTTGGATAGATTATAGAAAGAAAAAGTATATAAATTTATTCACATAACATTGCCACCATAGGTCAAGTCTACAAGTAAATATAATGGATCATGCGAATAATCAAATATATATAACTATGTACCCTAAGGGTGAAAGTGCATAACCAATATTAAAGTGCAGAGTGCCAAATTCCAAGTGCATAAGAAATTGATAAAGTGCTGCAAAATATAAAATCAAAATGTATACATTTTGACTTCATATTTTGTAGCATTTTATAAATTTTGTAGCACTTTTTAAATTAGGAGTAATATTTACTTGTAGACTTGTGAATAACTTTATATATCTTTATTATTTTTTGGTGTGCTGGTTCATTTGGTTATTTTTGTATATGTATTGTTGTGGTACTTGGAGGATGACCCAGATACCAGCACCAAAGATTTGAGTGAGTGCAGACATATTGAGTAGTTATTTAGATAGATTATTAATTAGCTGCTCTTATCACACCAGCATTGTTTTTCTGATATCTCACCGGGTATAACTTGCTACTTGGTTGGTCTTAGCTATAATCACCTTCAAGACAACTGGTTAAGCAAATCTAAAGGTATCACCAGAGTCCAGACTTGTCATTTGTTAGCAAGGAGTTGATTAAGTTACAAAGCAGACACAATATAGTTCACCAGACTGTTCAGGGAAGGAAACCCTGATCTTAGGGGTACCCCTCCTAGAATAGCAGCTTGGCTATATGCTATGCAGACATTTTCGCACGACAGAGTTTACCTGTGATTAAGGTGCTATGTACACCCAAATAGACACTCTAAGACCATATGCTAGTTCGCATTACTAGCTCTGTATGTATCTAGGTGCAATCTGCCTACATCCTGGCATTTAGAGTTTATCTGCATTCTATATACATCCATATAGACACTATACTACCATATGCCAGTTTTGAACTACTAGTTTGTGGGTACCGAGGTGTAGCATTTTCCACAGTAACCTTTCTTACATCTACTCTGGTACCCCCCACTGTGTCAGTACAGCCTTTTGGACCAATCCCCACTCCTGTACCCCATGTATTTTAATAGTCTTTATATATGTTTTTTCAATAAAGATTTATTATTTTCCTTATTCTATACACCAAGGGAGCAAGTACCCTATTTGTGGGCACACCCTCAGTCAAGTGTGTTTTGGTAGATGGACTTTTGTCTTCCTCTCCAAACACCTTGAGCTTTGGGATTTTCTCTATTTTCTACAGACACAATAGAAAAATATACTGACTAAGATGGGAAGTCACGAAGAAGTGAGGGCTTGAAACTGAGTAGTGTAGTTAGACAGACATCATTTTAGAAGGTCTTGACTTTTATTTGTGATATTAAACATTATCACCATAATATTAAAGCATTTAACTAAAATAAATAAATAACCATAGCACATAAAACGAATAAAACTGGCGATAGCCAGTTTAGCTCTTTTAGCATGTCACAGTGGTGGGTAAAGTAATCACATTTTAGTACAAAGCGGCAGAACAAATTATATAATATATTAGGTTTATTAAGGTGGGTTTGCGGTGCGGGTGCATACACAACATCCCCATAATCAATGAACATGCTATTATGCTATAAAAAACCAAAAACATAACAAAACTACTTTCAACCTTTTATCAACTTATTTTTATTTATTTTTTTATATTTATTTAAAATCATAGATGTTTATGTAGCACTAGCTACATATAAATAAAACATCAATGCCATTAATAGATTTCTGTTCAGGTATATCTAAAAATAAAATTATTTTAATTGAATGTACAATTTTTGTAAGTTTATTTGTTCTAATTGAAGGCAGAAAGTAAGCAATGCTTGGCTATCTGTGGTGGTCAGAGAACAATTAAGAAGCCTTACGTAGTGGAAGTGCAGTAATGAAACCGAGTGCACAGTAACCAGTTTTGGCCCATTCTTTTACTTTGGCCATCTTGGAACACACAGTTTGAGAGATATTAAGTGTGGTCTAGCAGCCTAAGAATTTCTACATGAAAATGGGCAATTTCAATGTCGATAGGGTTATTTCTGAAGTAATTAAATAATTTTACTAGCAGAAAAAAGTGATTTGCACTACAGAATGCAAAAAAACCCTCTGTGGCTATTATAAAGGTAAAATATAACATTTATATAAATACCCAGAAATAAGAAGTGCGAAGACTCCTCAATGTCTTCAATATCTTATACATAAAACCATAAATAGCACGACCTAAAAGTACAAAGGGAGACCAATAGTGCAGACAAAAAAGAGCTAAAAAATATAAAAAAGGGGAACTATAAAACACTCACAAACATAGAAGTAAAAAAGGCAGGGTATAACCAGTCTTCTTCAAGTGCTTCTTTTCTTCTTGTGTATGAAGATAAGTACTTAAAACAAAGCACAGAAAAAAAGCATAGTGTATAACTGTATAATATTCCAAGAAATGCTTTATTGTGTACACTTACAAAATAAAGAAGTTAAAAAGGCCCATTAATATATACATCCGCTGTCTGCTACCAGGTACAGATGAAACCGCCAGGATAAGAAGACAAAAATGGATGAAAAGAGTCCACAGTAAAATAATTTTCAAAAGTGAGATAAAGCTTGCCACCCTACGCGTTTTGTCTGGAAGACTTCGTCAGGGGCTTGTGGCAACAATACACAGTACACATACACATACATTTAAATACCCTGCCAAAAAAAACCTTTAACCAATCATAAAACAAGACTTCCAAATAAGTCCACCTGAAAGTAATTTATTCTGTCCGTTTTAATTCTTTTTTCTTTTTTCGCGCTTCTTGAAAGCGCTTGCGTCCCAAGCCTCGCTCTCCATAATACAGGAAATGGTCGCCAATCCACATTTCGAACGCTTGCGTTTCGTCACTTCCGGGCGACACCGGAAGTTGTCGTAAGTCCATGTGTGGAACGCATATGCGTTCCACTCGATCCGGAAAAGACAAACCACTCTCCTTGGAACGCATATGCATTCCACTTCAGACGAAAAAAGTCAATGGGACTCCTAGAATGGGATGCACAGGCACTCCCATCAGGAAAAACCAACAGGTACTGGTTAATAAATAAAGAACAAGTATAAAAAATATATATATTGAAAAAATATATAAGAAATGGACGGCTTTAAAAATTTACAATATAAAAAAGGATATATTAAAATAAAGACACATCATAGTAATATATCATAAAACTCTTATAAATCACCATAAAACCCTCATACTAAAAATCAAATAAACAGTAACAGAAAACATGCCATATCAAAGTCAACATTCATACCTTCAGGTTGCATTGTTTTTAGGGTATGTTTTTAGGGTATGAATCCAATAGAAACAGAAAGTAATTTAAAAGATTGTATTGATTATATTAATTGTAATCAATTCTTTTTAATCTTTTCTCCGACTTTTAGTTATAATGAAATTCATTTTTTAGACCTCACGATTTTTATTGAGGATGCTAAAATAAAGACGAAAACTTTCTTTAAATCCACCGATGCCAATAGTTATATCAACACGGAAAGTAATCATCACCCTAATTGGCTTCGTGGGGTTCCACGAAGTCAATTCACAAGGATTAGGCGGAATTGTACTGATGAGGGAGTTTTTTTTAGATCAGGTATCTTTTAAAAAAAATACATTTATAGAAAAGGGGTATACAAACAATTTTATTAATAAGGAGATTACGCATTCTTTTAATAAAAATAGAGGGGATTTATTACTTAATAAAGAAAGGAGAGCCCCATTGGTTAATAATAAATTTGCCTTCTCTTTTAACACCCAATATAATGTTCATGCTAAACAAATTAAAAAAATATTAAATAAACATTGGCCTCTTTTACTGGAAGATGATTTTTTAAAGACAGAACTTTCACCGGTTCCACAAATTATTTTTAAGAAAGGGAGGAGTTTTAAAAATGTATTGGCACCTAGCACTTTCAGGAACAAAGATAAGCAAGGAGAGGAAAAACGTGGAGGTTTTTATACATGTGGTACTTGTAAGAGTTGTCATCATAAGAACAGTAAAAGTTATTATTTTTGTAGTTCAAGAACGAAAAAGAAATTGAAAATGAGGCAACATTTCACATGTAATTTCACACATGTGGTATACCTTCTGACATGTGGGTGTGGAACCCAATATGTCGGACGAACAATTAGGCCAGTGAAAAAAAGATTTTTAGAGCACTGCAACAATATCAAAAATAAGTTATTAACCCATTCAGTTCCGGTTCACTGTATTAGGTGTCCAAATTTTAATCCCGGTGCTTTTTCATGTATCGGGATAGAAAAGGTGTGTCTGGATGAGAGGGGTGGAGATTTAGTATTAAAATTAAGACAGAGAGAAGGCTATTGGATTCATACCCTAAAAACAATGCAACCTGAAGGTATGAATGTTGACTTTGATATGGTATGTTTTCTGTGACTGTTTATTTGATTTTTAGTATGAGGGTTTTATGGTGATTTATAAGAGTTTTATGATATATTACTATGATGTGTCTTTATTTTAATATATCCTTTTTTATATTGTCCATTTTTAAAGCCGTCCATTTCTTATATATTTTTTCAATATATATATTTTTTATACTTTTTCTTTATTTATTAACCAGTACCTGTTGGTTTTTCCTGATGGGAGTGCCTGTGCATCCCATTCTAGGAGTCCCATTGACTTCGTCTGAAGTGGAACGAGAGTGGTTTGTCTTTTCCAGATCGAGTGGAGCGCATATGTGTTCCACACATGGACTTACGACAACTTCCGGTGTCGCCCGGAAGTGACGAAACGCAAGCGTTCGAAATGTGGATTGGCGACCATTTCTGGTATTATGGAGAGCGAGGCTTGGGACGCAAGCACTTTCAAGAAGCGCGAAAAAAGAATTAAAACGGACAGAATAAATTACTTTCAGGTGGACTTATTTGGAAGTCTTGTTTTATGATTGGTTAAAGGTTTTTTTTGGCAGGGTATTTAAATGTATGTGTATGTGTACTGTGCATTGTTGCCACAAGCCCCTGATGAAGTCTTCCAGACGAAACGCGTAGGGTGGCAAGCTTTATCTCACTTTTGAAAATTATTTTACTGTGGACTCTTTTCATCCATTTTTGTCTTCTTTAGCTGGCGGTTTCATCTGTACCTGGTAGCAGACAGCGGATGTATATATTGATGGGCCTTTTTAACTTCTTTATTTTTAAGTGTACACAATAAAGCATTTCTTGGAATATTATACAGTTATACACTATGCTTTTTTCTGTGCTTTGTTTTAAGTACTTATCTTCATACACAAGAAGAAAAGAAGCACTTGAAGAAGACTGGTTATACCCTGCCTTTTTTACTTCTATGTTTGTGAGTGTTTTATAGTTCCCTTTTTTATATTTTTTAGCTCTTTTTTGTCTGCACTATTGGTCTCCCTTTGTACTTTTAGGTCGTGCTATTTATGGTTTTATAAATAATTTTACTGCCTTTAACAAAGGTAACAGAACAGCGTTTTTAAATAAAATAAATAGCTAATAAATAATACAAAGAGCTAAAGCCTTTTGATGCAAACGGCATCTATGCAACATGACAACATGAAATGCTGGTTTAAGTTAAATGAGGTATGAAAAATATGATATTGTCCTTTTAATCTTAAGGCATAGTATCACAGCACACACTATACACTTAACAGTACAAGAGATTTTTAAGAGATTGTTCAAGCATTTGTATTAATATTATTTTCAGAGGTAATCACAGAGGCTTAAATCCCTTGTGCTGTTGGGAAGAGACCATAATCTCTTCACTGAGAGCATGATAACTCCTAGTAAATTAATTCTGAGCTTGCAATGAAGCTTGAAAGAGCACAGATCTTTTCCTCTTCTTTATCCACGTGCTTAAATGTCTCCCAAACATTGATATACTTTGTGTTCTCTAAAAACAATTTCACATCATAATATGAGACTAAAAGAAAACAAAAAAAACATGCACCTTAAAAGGCAATATATCAATAGCACTGTACATGATTGCACCCAAAAAATAAATATTATCCCCTGCATGACAGTCTTTGCCATCATGTAGTGCAGGACAATAACTCCTGGTGGGATTAGATGATGGAAAAGTGGCAGGAATAGTAGTTGTATTATTGGTAGCGATGTCCCGAACAGTTCGCTGGCGGATGGCGAACATATGCGATGTTCGGTCCGCCCCGTATTCGTCATCATTGAGTAAACTTTGACCCTGTACCTCACAGTCAGCAGACACATTCCAGCCAATCACCAGCAGACCCTCCCTCCCAGACCCTCCCACCTCCTGGACAGCATCCATTTTAGATTCATTCGGAAGCTGCATTTTTATTTTATTTTATTTTTTATTATTTTTTATTTTTTTTATTTTTAGACAGAAGTGTGTTATATTTGAGCATGCTAGGCTGAACGTGAGTATATCATGGCTAGTTGCACTGAGGGTATGAGTATATAGCAGTACATTGTTGTGAAAGATGGCTGTCATGTTTAGGGTGCAGCTTGCACGTTATCAACTGTGTATTTATATCAGCAGCTCCACCACTAGTTATAAATCAAGTGTGAGTCGCCCCATGAGATGAGACTAGTGAATAACATAATACATGAACGGTTAAGGTAAAGGCATGTAAGGAACTACGACAATAAACTCTTTAGGAGGTGAAATAATGACATGTTTAAACGCTTGCTACTTTACGATTAGTTAATGTGCAGAGAGCAGTTCATGTGATCAAAGGCATGGTGTGGAGGATCGGCTACAGTGGGACATGCTTGGCAGGCTGCTGTTTACTGTTTGTGCTCATCCGATCCCTTCTGGGCACCAGGTGCAGACCCTGGGAGTCCCTGATACCTGGAACAACAAAGGCAAGTCTCTGGCTGAGTGCCGGGTTCACGGCTTGAGGTGGTGGAAGCTTGTTTTGTCGGGTGGTCGGATCTGTCCCAGTGGTGCTTCACGTCTGGTGCGGGATTGTGGTGGCTTAAGGTGGAGGCGAGTGCTTGATGTGGGGCAGGCTCTGCATTCTGTTTGTGCCTCCGGCCCCGTCTTCGACGCCTTTTGCGTCCTCAGAACTTCAGCCACGTCAACCACTTGTTGCGGCTACCGGCCCGCCGAGCCTCACGGCCGTGCCCGACCGGCACGGCCACGCCGACAACACGAGCTTACCTGCTCGTCGGCGAGCCGGGAACCGCTCCTTCCGTTCTTCCGGGCATCACGCCCGAATCAAACATGGCGCCGACCACGTGGTCGCGCCTAAGAGTAGCTCCGCCCCCGAAAATTATACTAACGTGTGCGTGACGTCACGACGTCAACGCACACGCACGTTTTGGGGTCAGAGGTCGCCCTCTGACCAATCATAGCCTAGAGAGGGGTATTTAAACCCCTAGCTTTCCCCATTACTTTGCCATGTCGTGGTTTCAGTTTCCTGGTTTCCTGAAAGTGCTAATTCTGTGTTTCTGATTTCCTGGTATCCTGATCCTTGGCGTTTCCCTGGTTATTCTGATATCTGGTTTCCCTGACTTGGCTTGTTTAATCGGTATTGAGTATTTTCTGGCTTCCTTGACCTCGGCTTTCCCTTTGACCATTCTCTGTCTCTAGCGTATTAGTCCGGCCATTCTAAGGTCCGGTTTACGCTCTATCCTATTATTTTCCTTTTCTTACTTATGTATATGTTTACATAGTTTCTGCGTGCTGGACCACATTACTAGTCGTGACATTATGACATGGCCATGGATCCTGCAGAACTATGCAAGCATATGATCGCATGTGAGAGTAGGGTGGAGGATATGGACCACAGGTTAGACCAATTTGCCCAGGCATTTCAGACCTTGCTCCAGAGGACTGCCTATTTAGAGGTCCCTCCGGTACCACCTGTGGTTCCGCCACCTGTAGTGGTTCCCGTACCACATAAACCACCGTCCATAACCTTGTCACCGCCCCCTCGCTATGGAGGTGATTCTAAGGAATTCAGAGGTTTTTTAAACCAAATTGAATACCACTTTGAGGCCTCCCCAGGTTCATTCCCAACAGATAGATCAAAAATAGGCTATCTGATGAACCAATTAACTGGAAAAGCTTTGACCTGGGCTAACCCCTTATGGGAAAGTGGTGACGCCGTAGCCCGTGATTACAATACTTTTCTTACGGCCTTTAAGGCTACGTTTGAACCTAAAGGCAGGGAGAAGAACGCTGCCAAAGCCCTTATGAGAATCAAGCAAGGCAGTCGTTCTGTAGCCGATTAAGCAATAGAGTTCAGGACATTAGCATCTGAGGTTGATTGGACCAATAGTGGTCTGGTGGCTGCTTTCTCTGAGGGTCTAGCTGAGAGTATACAAGATGAGACTGCAGCTAGAGACCTTCCGGTTAATCTTAATGAGTTTATTGCATACATGATAGACATTGATAACCGGCTCAGAGAGAGAGAGAAAAACAAACAACGTAACAGACGTTCTAATTTGTCCATAGCCCCTCGTTTCTCTAACCCAGTGGTGAGTAGCCAAACGCCTCTTCCAGAACCTGAACCCATGCAATTGGGTAGCGCTAAACTCACTGAGGCAGAGAGACAACACAGACGTAACAAGGGGTTATGTATGTATTGTGGCAAGAAGGGACATCTAAGATCGTCATGCCCGGTTCGGCCGGAAAACTTGCACACCTAAGGCACGTACGGGGACCGACCTTAGGTGTGATGTATATGTCCCCTAAATTGACTAAGAACCGTTTCCTTGTCAAAGTAACCTTATCTTTCAAGAACACTACTGTTCAGTGTGAGGCTATGATTGACTCTGGGGCAGCGGAGAATTTCCTAGACAAAGAATTCTCTGCAAAACATCTCCTGCCCTTAAGACATAAAGAGAAACCGATAGCAGTCGAGGCCATTGATGGAAGGCCTCTTACCCAGCCTTTCATCACACACGAAACTCTGCCAATCACTGTTTCAGTGGGTATTCTCCACTCTGAAGAAATGACCTTTCAAATCATATCTTCACCTACAGTTCCGATAATACTCGGTTTCCCTTGGCTCCTGAAACACAATCCACGTTTGGATTGGATTGAAGGAGAGATTGTGAGTTGGGGTGAGAGATGCAAAGGTGTTTGCTTTAAGCAAATTCCACAACCTATTGGCACCATTAATGTTCCTGTTACACCTCCCTTGACCACACAAATTCCACCGCAGTATATAGATTTGAAAGAGGTATTTAACAAGGTCCAGTCAGAAGGGTTACCTCCTCATAGACCTTATGACTGCACCATAAACTTATTACCAGGGACTATGCCTCCCAAGGGAGGAGTCTATGCCTTGTCCCCCAGGAAAATCTTTGTTTGGAGGAATATATTAAAGATGCTCTCAGAAAGGGTCATATCCGTAGGTCCTCCTCACCAGCCGGGGCTGGATTCTTCTTTGTCTCTAAAAAAGAAGGAGACCTACGCCCTTGTATTGATTATAGGGGTTTGAATAGGATTACCATAAAAAATGCCTACCCTATTCCCCTTATATCAGAGCTGTTTGACAGATTGAGGGGAGCTCGAGTCTTTACCAAGCTCGATCTCCGAAGCGCATACAATCTAGTCAGGATTAAGGACGGTCACGAATGGATAACCGCATTTAACACCAGAATGGGACATTACGAATACCTGGTTATGCCGTTTGGATTATGTAACGCTCCAGCGGTATTCCAGGATTTTATTAACGATGTCCTAAGAGAGTACCTTCACATGTTCGTTCTAGTGTACTTGGACGACATTCTCATCTATTCCCCAGACCTAGAGACACATCACGAACATGTGAGAATTGTACTGAAAACCCTGTTACAGAACGGCCTTTACTGTAAACTGGAAAAATGCCAGTTTGACCAAACGGAGATACAATTCCTTGGATACGTTATATCTCCGTCTGGTTTCCAGATGGATCCCCGTAAACTGGAGGCAGTCTTACAGTGGCCATTACCCAAGGGCCTTAAAGCCACTCAACGCTTTATAGGTTTTGCGAATTACTACCGCAAATTCATAAAGGGTTTTACCTCCGTGATTTCCCCTATAACCAATTTAACCAAAAAAGGAGCAAATTGTACATCTTGGCCCAAAGAAGCAAGAGAGGCATTTGAATTGTTAAAATCTTTATTTTCCTCAGCACCTGTCCTGACCCATCCTGATCCAACCAAACCATTTATCCTAGAGGTGGATGCATCAGAGACAGGAGTTGGAGCCATTCTGTCTCAAAGAGAAAGTCCTGATACACCTTTACATCCTTGTGGATTTTACTCTCGCAAACTCACACCTGCAGAGAAGAATTATGACATAGGGAATAGGGAACTTTTGGCCATTGTACTTGCCCTTAAGGAATGGAGGCATCTCTTAGAAGGTTCCAAAGAGCCACTTTTGATCTTTACGGATCATAAGAATTTGGCTTATATCGGGGACGCTAAGAGACTGTCCTCTCGTCAGGCTAGATGGTCATTGTTCCTCTCCCGATTCAATTTCATAATTACGTACAGGCCTGGTACTAAAAACACCAAGGCAGATGCACTTTCTAGGCAGTTTGAGACAGATGAAGCTCCGGAACAGGTGATATATCCTATTATACCTCCTGAATGCCTCATTGCCACTACAGTTACCGAAGTGTCTTCTCCACTCTTCTGTGCCATAATAGCGGATCAAACTCAGGCACCTGTAGGAAAACCTCCGGACAAACTGTATGTGTCACCTCAGTTTAGAAAGAAGGTACTAGATTTGTTCCATGACAACCTCACAGCAGGCCATCCTGGAGTTCACAAAACCCTCTCTGCCATCTCCCGGAGGTTTTGGTGGCCTGCTCTTAGAAATGATATCAAAGAATATGTTGGGGCATGTCAAATATGTGCCGTTTCTAAAGTTCCTCCTAGATCGCCTCCTGGACTCTTACAACCACTGCCCATACCCAATGCTCCTTGGACCCACTTAGCCATGGATTTCATTGTGGATCTACCCAGTTCAAACGGGTTTAATACAGTCCTTATGGTTATCGATAGGTTCACAAAGATGGCACATTTTGTCCCCCTTAAAAAATTACCATCTGCTCAAGATCTAGTTCAAATATTCTTGAGAGAGATCTTTCGGTTGCACGGTGTACCTAAAAGCATAGTATCTGACAGAGGTACCCAGTTTGTTTCTAGGTTTTGGCGTTCCTTTTGTAAGCAATTAGGCATTGAACTTTCCTTTTCGTCGGCATATCACCCTCAAACTAATGGAGCAGCAGAGAGGGCGAATCAGTCTCTAGAAGCCTATTTACGTTGCTTTATAAATGCCAATCAATCTAACTGGTATGAGCTCTTACCCATGGCTGAGTTCGCCAGGAACAACGCCACTCATGAATCTTCTAATCACAGTCCATTCTTTGTAAATCAGGGTTATCACCCCGCTGTTTTTCCTTCTGAATTCTCAGACACGGAAATTCCTGCCTTGAACACCCATTTGGAATCAATTCATGACACCTGGGATTCCGTCCATTCAGCTCTGCAGAAAGCTTCATTACGAGCAAAGGCCCAAGCTGACAAAAAACGGGGCGCTAATCCTGTATATCTTCCAGGTGACAGGGTATGGCTCTCCACAAAACATATCAAGCTTAAGGTCCCGTCCATGAAATTTGCCCCTCAGTACATAGGTCCCTTTCGAGTTACCCAACGTATTAATCCAGTGACCTATTCTTTGGCACTTCCGGCTCATATGAGAATTGCAAATACTTTCCATGTGTCTCTGCTCAAGCCCCTTACTTGCAATCGCTACACCAGGTTAGCCACTCCTCCTCCGCCCTTGGTGGTGGGTGATCAAGAAGAATACGAAGTCCATTCTATCATGGACTCCAAATTATCCAGAGGTGTCTTGTCCTATCTCGTTGACTGGAAGGGTTATGGTCCCGAGGAACGTTGTTGGGTTCCTGCTGACCGGGTCCATGCGCCCCATCTTATCCGGTCGTTTCACAACCGCTTTCCTCTTAAGCCGGGTCCTTCCCGCCCGGTGCGCGGTCTTCGAGTGGGGGGTACTGTTGCGGCTACCGGCCCGCCGAGCCTCACGGCCGTGCCCGACCGGCACGGCCACGCCGACAACACGAGCTTACCTGCTCGTCGGCGAGCCGGGAACCGCTCCTTCCGTTCTTCCGGGCATCACGCCCGAATCAAACATGGCGCCGACCACGTGGTCGCGCCTAAGAGTAGCTCCGCCCCCGAAAATTATACTAACGTGTGCGTGACGTCACAACGTCAACGCACACGCACGTTTTGGGGTCAGAGGTCGCCCTCTGACCAATCATAGCCTAGAGAGGGGTATTTAAACCCCTAGCTTTCCCCATTACTTTGCCATGTCGTGGTTTCAGTTTCCTGGTTTCCTGAAAGTGCTAATTCTGTGTTTCTGATTTCCTGGTATCCTGATCCTTGGTGTTTCCCTGGTTATTCTGATCTCTGGTTTCCCTGACTTGGCTTGTTTAATCGGTATTGAGTATTTTCTGGCTTCCTTGACCTCGGCTTTCCCTTTGACCATTCTCTGTCTCTAGCGTATTAGTCCGGCCATTCTAAGGTCCGGTTTACGCTCTATCCTATTATTTTCCTTTTCTTACTTATGTATATGTTTACATAGTTTCTGCGTGCTGGACCACATTACTAGTCGTGACACCACTGCTGTCCTCCTTGCCCCCTCTCAACCATCCACCACTCCGTCTCTCGCCTTGAGCAGTTCCTGCTCATCTGCCCACAGTCAGGTGTCTGTCAAGGACATGTTTGAGCGTAAGAAGCCAATGTCACAAAGTCACCCCCTTGCCCGGCATCTGACAGCTGGCTTGTCTGAACTCTTAGCCCACCAGCTTTTACCATACAAGCTGGTGGAGTCTAAGGCGTTCCAAAAATGTTTAGCTATTGGGACACCGCAGTGGAAGGTACCCGGCCGAAATTTCTTTGCACAAAAGGCAATCCCCAACCTGTACTCGATTGTGCAAAAGGAAGTAATGGCATGTCTGGCACACAGTGTTGGGGCAAGGGTCCATCTGACCACTGATAGCTGGTCTGCAAAGCCTTCAATGACATCAGTGAGGACAAGGAACGGGACATGGCTAGCTTGGTATCCAACCTTGTGCAAATGGGGAGTTTGCGGTTGTGCAAATGGACTGTTTGCGGTTGTTTGCGGTGCGTTAAACGGGGAGTTTGGTCTGTCACTGTGAAGCGGGCGTAACCCTTACACTACCTGATCGATACAACATCATTCATACTTGATGTTTTAAAGCACGTTATTCCAAACAATTTAGGAATGTTAGGTGATTTATGCCCTTTATGGATTAAAACCATAACTCTGCATCAACTATGTAATTTTCCATGGTAGTTTTGCCATGGATCCCCCTCCGGCATGCCACAGTCCAGGTGTTAGTCCCCTTGAAACAACTTTTCCATCACTATTGTGGCCAGAAAGAGTCCCTGTGGGTTTTAAAATTTGCCTGCCTATTGAAGTCTATGGCGGTTCGCCCGGTTCACCCGGTTCGCCCGTTCGCGATATCTCTAATTATGGGTTGAATTAGGGTTTGCATTTCTACAAATATATAAATATATAAATATATAAATGTTGCAATCTCAGCATGCCAAATCTTTCTAAGTTTTATTTTTAAAACCGCGAGCTTTTCTATTTTTGCTATTTTATTAATATTTAATATTTAAAAGAAAGCCTTACTTCTCTTGAAAAATTAGATATTGTGTATGGGTGCACTTAAACAGAAAGGGTGAAATTGTGGAATGAACAGATGACAAAATTGCCAAAAAGGCCTTGGTCACACACCTGTGCTATCTCAGAAGAGCTTTGTTCTTAAATGGTTGTTGTTATAACTGACATTTATAAAGGGCCCACGTATTCTACGATAGTGTACAATTAGTGGAAAATTACAGTATTTTACAGAGAGAGGGCACTGCCATGAGATGTAGCCATTAAAGTTCTTTATACAAAGTACTTACCTAGATAGCCCATGCATTTACAGTGTAAAGGGTAGATATAACAGTGCTTATCTCACCATATCCAGAGGTGTTCTGGGGGATCATCATGTAGAGATGATCCAGTTAGTTAGCAGTGGTACAAATATGGAAGATAAATTGAAAAGGTTGTGTAGATAATATTAAATAATACTCTTTTGTAAATATCTACAGACTATCTATCTACAATTTAAATCCATACAACTCACTTACTAAAACAGCAGAGAAGCTCTGTCTCACCTTCTCGCTACCTTCCATGTTTGAGTATAATATACAAATGTTGTCTGCTTTCAGTACAGTAAATCACATGAAAACAATATAAAATAACACAGAAAAGGCCTTAAGCCTTTTGTAGAGAAACCTCAAAAGGAAATTGAAACAGGGTATGAGTCTTTTTTGTGCATATGCTATCAGTATATTTTAGGTGAACTGGAAATCCCTATTGTGTTAAAATTCACATTCTCTTCTCTTTCTACAAATCCATAAAGATAGTAAATTGTAAAGTGTCACTAAACTCAAAAATAACTTAGGAATAAACAGAAAACTTTCTTTCAACTTTTTCAACATAACATTTTCCGTTCGCAAACGGCGAACGCGAATTTCCGCAAATGTTCGCAAACGGGCGAACCGCCATAGACTTCAATAGGCAGGCGAATTTTAAAACACACAGGGACTGGGGGCGGGGCCGGACCGCCATGCCGAGCGGACGCACAGAGGGCTAGCTCCCGACAAGCTACCCAGTTTTGAGCACTTAAAAATCGGCAAAATCCCTACCCAACAATTAGCAGCTGTGCCACAGCACAAGAGACGACCCTGGTACCGGGGAGAGGCTTGCCGTGAGGTTTTAGTCCCTCGGTGAGGCGATCCCCGTCAGCTAAGATGGAGACCGCTCGGGCGGTGAGCGGGGCGGACGGCCGCTGCCCAGCTATCCCGCCCACCAGAGGTACGGCAGTACCGAGAAGCTAGGTGGGTTCGGCCCTGTACCCCCCCCCTCTGGGCCGGCGGGGGTGATCCCGGTCCCCACCCTGTGACCCACCGGAGTGCCATGAACTTGCCGGGGGTCCGCTTTCAAAATGGCGGAGACCGCGTGGCAGGCGACTCTGCCGGAAGCATCCCCCTCTTCCTACACAGGCGGACTGCAGACCCCGAACGAGCTGGAACCGGCGAATGAGTACCAAGGTACCACTAGCCAGGGAGGTGCACCACTAATACCCACATCATCAGAGGGTACAGAATGCACCATGGGACTATGCTTGAAGGACCTGACTTACCCTACTGAGCCACTTATCTCACCGCAGAGGGGCAGAAACACACTGCCTGACAACTTAAAGTCACCATACTGGGACTCTCCCCCTGTACAAGGCAGGCATCAGGCTGGACAGCACATACCCCTGGGTGGAAGGTTGTTTCCCTGCACGGACACCCAACGGGACTGCATTTACCACCAAAGTCGACAGTCCACTCATCTCACTATGGCAGACCGCACTGCGAACGGACAGATCACCCGGCCTCCCGGCAAGGATGCATGACAAGCTGCACTGGCCCAACATGGGGTGGACACTCTAATATTATATTGCTTTAAACATTAGATTCAGTTAAGCTTGTTGCCTATTATTATTTTATTTTATGTCAGTAAGCCCATCTGTATATACATATGCATATATGATCTTCCCTGACACGTCAGACTAAAGATTAGAAAAGCATAACCTAGCATAAACAAGCATAACTACCTATAAGCGACACCCTTGAGAGCAGCGTTCAGCACTGTGTATTGTTTAGACAGACTGATATTGTATGGAATGTATAACCCACACACAAACCAAGCTAAACGTAACTATAATATTGTTTGACACCAATGCAATAGAAACGCTAACCCTAAACTACTGCTACCAAACGAAGATGTAACTCGTTATAACTAATGCGACTAACCAACGTATACCTAACCTGCCTTCTTAAAAATGTGTACGATCCATCTAAATGCTATATAACTGCTCACTAATCTGTATGATCAAAATTGTTGGAAAATGCTGTTGTGGCATTGCTGACAAGCGGATGTCAATCCTACACTGCAAAAATAAAGAATTAAAAAAAAATTAAAAAAAAAAAAAAAAAAAACACACAGGGACTCTTTCTGGCCACAATAGTGATGGAAAAGTTGTTTCAAGGGGACTAACACCTGGACTGTGGCATGCCGGAGGGGGATGCATGGCAAAATTCCCATGGAAAATTACATAGTTGATGCAGAGTCTGGTTTTAATCCATAAAGGGCATAAATCACCTAACATTCCTAAATTGTTTGTAATAACGTGCTTTAAAACATCAGGTATGATGTTGTATAGATCAGGTAGTGTAAGGGTTACGCCCGCTTCACAGTGACAGACCAAACTCCCCGTTTAACGCACCGCAAACAACCGCAAACAGTCCATTTGCACAACTGCAAACTCCCCATTTGCACAAGGCTGGATTCCAAGCTAGCCATGTCCTGTTCCTTGTCCTCACTGATGTCATTGAAGGTCTCTCCCTCCACCCAGCCACGTACAACACCAAGGGTCCCCGAAAGGTGACAACAAGCCCCCTGTATTTTTTTTTTTTTAATTTACACTACTGTTACACCAGATATGAGTTGCACTGGTGTGACACTGTGCCCTGGCAGGCCCTGAAACGCACACGTGTGAAGGAAACTGACTGCTATTATATTACACAGAGTGGATAGTTTGAACCGCACTCAATCCCAACAGCTAAGGGTGCTCCGGATCAGGACCAGCAATCCTAGGATAATATACAAAAAAGAGAAGACCACAGGCACTCCAAATTAAAGCCGTATGCAGATTTATTGGGAAAAAATGCAACGCCAAGCAACGTTTCGACCAACAGAGGTCTTTTTCAAGCTTGAAAAAGTCCTCTGTTGGTTGAAACGTTGCTTGGCGTTGCATTTTTTCCCAATAAATCTGCATACGGCTTTAATTTAGAGTGCCGGTGGTTTTCTCTTTTTTGCTATTATATTACAGTCAAAAAAGGTTTTTTTTTTAAATGCAAGCTATTGTGACACCAGATATGAGTGGTGGCACTGGGCAAGTGGGCACAGTATATGCTGTGAGCCTGACACAAACGCTGGCAGGCAGGCAACTGTAATTAGATTACACAGGAAAAAAAAAAAAAGCAGACTGATGTTCTAGCCCTGAAAAGGGCTTTTTGGGGTGCTGTCCTTACAGCAGAGATCAGATGAGTCCTTCAGGACTGTAGTGGACACTGAATACACTAGCCTAGCTATCGATTTCCCTATTAAATCAGCAGCAGCTACACTGTCCCTCCTCTCACTAAGAATGCAGCTTCCGGGGGGCGGAGCCTAGCTGTCATGGAGGAAAGACGCACTTTGTGTGAGCTCCCTCAATATCTCACTTTAAGCAGCTATCAACAAGCGAATTTCACCCCAGAAGGGGATGACCCAGCAATGTTGCTCCTACCTGACCGACCCGACATGCTTAATAGCGGTCAGCAACTCGACAGAGTCTTACTTACCTCCGCATGGCAAGTGTGGCCTGGTGCTCACCGGGCGGGAGAGGTGGCCGATCTCCCGATCCTGGAATGCTCAGGAGCAGCTACTTCCCAGCAGGAGCTCCGTTACCCCCCCCCTCGGACCGGTGGGGGTTATCCCGGTCCACCCCTGAAAGGCTGTCTGGAGCTAATGGACGCACAGAGCACAGCTGCCCAGGCGGACATACTCATCTGCGACTCTCCCAATATGGCGGCAGCCGCGTGTCCTCCTGGTACCAGCAAAGCATGGCAGGATATTGAGTCTAAGCTGGACAGACATTTTAATCAATTTTGGAAGCAAATAACAAGCAGGAAGCCCCAACAAGCTCCACCACAGCTAAGCGAAGCAGTCCCTTTCAAAATCCACCAACGCAAAAGGCGTCAAAGACGGGACCGGAGGCACAAACAGAAATGCAGAGCCTGCCCCACGTCAAGCACTCGCCTCCACCTTAAGCCACCACAATCCCACACCGGACGTGAAGCACCACAGGGACAGATCCGACCACCCGACAAAGCAAGCTTCCACCACCTCAAGCTGCGAACCCGGCACTCAGCAAGAGACTTGCCTTTGTTGTTCCAGGTATCAGGGACTCCCAGGGTCTGCACCTGGTGCCCAGAAGGGATCGGTTGAGCACAAGCAGTAAACAGCAGCCTGCCAAGCATGTACCACTATAGCCGATCCTCCACACCATGCCTTTGATCACACGAACTGCTCTCTGCACATTAACTAATCGTAAAGTAGCAAGCGTTTAAACATGTCATTATTTCACCTCCTAAAGAGTTTATTGTCGTAGTTCCTTACATGCCTTTACCTTAACCGCTCATGTATTATGTTATTAACTAGTCTCATCTCATGGGGCGACTCACACTTGATTTATAACTAGTGGTGGAGCTGCTGATATAAATACACAGTTGTTAACGTGCAAGCTACACCCTAAACATGACAGCCATCTTTCACAACAATGTACTGCTATATACTCATACCCTCAGTGCACTACCACCACTAGGCGGCCTTTGGCTCAGTAGGCACGTCCGAATGTCCAAACATTTATCATAGGTTATGGGGATAGATCAGCCCCAACCTTCCTTCTTCCCCTTGTACTCTTCTCCAACCCGGATTGGCAAGGACTATACCCGCCAGCTGCGACAATAAAAAAAATTGCAACATATAACAAACATCAACAAGGGAGGGTGTTTGAGAAGCTGTTACCAAGCCATTATTTTAAGATGGCTGAAGTCAGGAGGCAAAATGCCTGCCTATTTATGTAGTCCAGCCCCTTATTCCTTTCTTTACTACTCCCCCATATTACACCTACACTTCACCACACCCACACACGCCTCTTATCTGGCTAGCTTTCAGCCTGCCTCCTCAGGATCTTGTACAATCAAAAGCTTTTTGTTATCTCTCTCATATTTCTATAAAGAAAAAAAACAAATGAAACATTAACATATTTTAAGCCCTTTTATGATGTAGGTTGCACCAAAAAGGACTTTTCGTATTATTTTTATTATGGCCTAAAGAGTCTGCCAGTTGCATCTACTGCTGAATATTAGTTTCCTTTTTTTATTAACATATTTTAAACTTAAATAGTGCACACTTTAGATGTTTTATTGTACATTTATGTGCTAGCTAAGTATTGTTGGGGTTCAGAGTCATTATGCTATTGGTTAAACAGAACTTGGTAGTAAATAAGTTAAGAGATGAAACAGTATTTTTACAGACTGAATATTGAAAAATACATCGTTTTTAAATTTATTTGAGCATTGTTCACCATTGACTACCATGCAATGCTATCATAAGCATGAGCTTCCGGCCAACGAGGAGAAGTCTTTTAGGAGGTCACTTAAAACACTCCTCTTTAGGAAAGCCCATCTTCTTCCTGGGTGATGCTCCTCTCATTACAATTGCTCTCCTCTGTTTATTAACCTCCATAGCCCAGCTAACTCCCCTCCTTCTACTGTTCAGTTCTTCCATATACCGCTCCAAAGAGTTTATTTTGACACAGGCATCTTTTCCATCAGTCACTCTTCCCCTCTGGCATGTTGATATTCCCCTCCTTCCCTGCCTATACCCCTCCTCATAGATTGTAAGCTCATTTGAGAAGAGCCTTCATTTCTTGTCTTTGTATTTTGTATGTCAGCTACTTGTTGTCAATTATCCCTATTGTAGAATTGTAAAATTCTGAGGAATACATGGGTACTATATAAATATTAAATAACAAAGGATGAATGATTCCTATTTCTGAAAATAGTGGGAGACTTGTTTTTTTTTATATACATTCATTGGTTCAGAAGTGATTCGCAATACGAGAATATAGTAATACACAAGAAAAAAAGAAAGGCAGCTTAGAAAAGTAAATATTTAAAGGTATCCTATATAACATTTTGTATAATTATAAAATCATGGAATAAAAAAAAACGGTACCAGTGTAAACAATACACTCGATTCGAATGGATGCAAACCTATCCGGTCATAAATACATGTCTTATTGTAATGCTAATTGCAGTAGCAGAGAAATCAAGGCTTGCAGTATCTACATCAAACCAATAATAAATATCCAAATAAGGACACACTATGTAAAGTTAGTATCAGTTTGTATTAGAACTACACCTAGAAGTAGCAAAAATAATGGTAGAAAAGCAGGGTGAGGAAATGCAGAAGGAGATATAGCCCCTAAGAATATGTCCCTGAGCGTTCCTTCGAGGGCATCTATGCTAGACTAAATATTCCAATCATGCTACACTAATCTGTAAAAAAATTCCCTGCTACAGTGCAAAAAGTAAGAGATGACAAATATAGGTATAGAAAAAATGTGTACATCAAGTTTTCAAAGTACTACAATCACTCTGGGTGCCACAAAGAAAACACAGAAATGGCTGCAGAGTAGAAACCCGAAGATCATTTGGCAGGTCAGGTAGATCTTTAAGAACTCCTTTAGTGTTCTAGAAAGTAGATGGAGCATTAACCCATTCAAAAATCCTTGAGAACAGCATATAGCCCATGGTCCAACACTTAAATAACTCTCACTGAAACAAACAACTATAGTATTAAACAAAATACATGTGATGTAACATCGTACTGATTATTATTATTATTATTATTATTATTATTATATTTATGTAGAGCCAACAAATTCCGTAGTACTACTCAATGAGCTTACATGCTAGAGGGAGTGGAGTAAAGTGACACAAAAGTTAAGGGAAGTATTAGGGAAGTAGATTGCTAGAATAGTATTCAATGAAGACTTAGTGTGGTTTTTTTTGGAGCCATTAACAGTTTAATTGATATGCTTTGTGAAAAAGTGAGTTTTTAATTATTTTTTGAAGGAGTGAAGACTGGGTAAGCGTCTAACAGAGAAGGGAAGGGAGTTCCACAGGACCGGTGCAGCCTTAGAGAAATCTTGAATGTGAGCATCAGAATGGGATCATAAACAGAGGATAGATGCAGGTCTTCGGCAGAGCGTAGAGCCCTAGACGTGACATACTTGTGTATTAGGGAGGATAGATAGGTGAGAGTAGCATTATGTAGAGATTTGAAAGCAAGAACCAGAATTTTATATTGAGCCCTATTTCTTACGGGAAGCCAATGCAGGGACTGACACAATTAAATTACCATAATTTAATCATTAATTGTTTTCTAGGTGATTTTTTTTTTTTTTAAATGAAGAGCATCAGACTGGCTGCAGGAGCAGAAAAAACATATTAGAAAGAAAATCTATGAGTTACAAATCCAGACATTTAATCTATTGTACAAAACAAGATTCTATACGAGTAGCAGGAGACATTTCTCCATCTCAGACTCCAATGAGACAGAGGAACCAAAAAGAAATTTCTATCAGGCAATTTCTATTGATCTGCTTAAAGCATTTTAGTTCTGCCAATGTGGAATCTGCAGAGTTTTAGTGATAAAACAAGAGATTAGAACTATTATTCTTTATATTTCTTTTATATTATTTATCTTGATACAACCATAGATATGTATTATACCACATACAACATTAAAATGTTTTTTTTTAAGTTGTCAATAAGTTTTGACTAAGACAGTTTCAGAATATTTAAAACTATGTGCGTGTCCCATTTATTTCTACCCTTAAGATTTATAAATAGCCATTGATAAACAAAAAATAGTATGAATAAATTAATTATGTGTAAATGTATGACATCCTAAAATTACATTATTTATTTTTCAATATCTACAAGGTGGCATTGTAACTACGAATTATTTCCTTTACGGGGTCTACAGGATTCATATCTTCAAAAATATTTTTATGTAGAATTTTATTTAATGCATATTTTACTGAGAAAAATTACATTGGCACACTGATGGATAGACTGATGGAGATTTAGGGAGGGTTATTGTTGAGGTTAATTGTAGGGTTAGTGTTGAGGTCAGTGTTAGAGTCAGCACAAATTAATACTGGGTTAAGGTTAATTCTGTTTTGGAATTAGGTATAGTGTAGGGTTAAGATTAGGGTATGTATATGGCTATTGTAAGCATAGGATTATGGGTAGGATTGCTACAGCATTGGTGGGGAAATTGGCATAGGATTAGAGTTAACTATCAAAAATGTATTTAGATCCTAGACATATGAGGCACAATTAGTTTAATGTTGTATTAGGTATAGATATAGGCTATGAAAAGAAAGCCATTTCTGTCCTTTATAAAACATATATTTTATAATATTAAATAACAAGGAGAGTAGATATTGGCCCCAAGTAAAAACAAAAGTTAACAGAGAACCCCAATAATCTCCCACAAATTAGGTAGAGTCTGGTTAATTGCACTCCTCCCCACAAAACAAACTATAGTAGGGCCTCATAGACCCTAAACCATAGGGATGTAATAGTCTAAGGAATACTCTACCTTCAAACTAGACACAGCGAAGGACTAGTTATGGATCAGATGAACAACCATTGTCACTTATTTTTCATCCTAGCCTATGGCTAGAATATAATGCATAAATAGTGGACTACACATGGTATCCCTTGTTTCAATATCAAACATTTTAGGCCCAACTTTTTTTTTATAATCCACTTACCTACCTATCTTGCTCATACCCTCCTTTTTAAAACATATTTGTGCATTTGTACTCTTTAACAAGTAATAGAGAAGTAGTCCAAACTAAAATAATCATTTAAAACTGTAAGGTCCAATATCAGCTGTGAAATTGCTTTGAAAAACCTTAATTGTTCATATAAAAAGATATGTGAGAGGATTTCTCACGTTCTTACTCCGAATAATTTAAGGACATTTTTCATGAAGTTACTCTTGTGGAAACATGATTTAAAACTGAAATGAAAATAAAGAGTAATCCTTTCTTTAAAAATCTTGTAACAAAAATTGTGATACAAAATGTTTCACATCAACTTTATTTAAGTCATAGAATTATGTGACAATATTTGCAATGCATTCATAAGCTCAGAGGTTAACAAAAATGATGTCCTCCAAAATGCCAGCAGTAAGCCAACATACACATCCAAGTGATACATGGACAGAGAATTTTTACAGTCATTTGTAACAGTTGACAACCGGGAACAATCAAATAAAATATTTACTCAGCTAAATCAAAGTAATCTAGCTAACACACAATAAACTATGTATTTAGTAAACACAAAAAAATAAATATATATATATATATAAAAAAAAGAACATTAGAACAAGACTAAGAGTTGAAATATTAAAATAATGATTTGGTATTTGTTGTTAAATTATGAGTGCTGTCAACTTATGGACAAAAATATACCATAATGTGTAAAATTTAGGATGCTCCATTCCTAATTTTAACTCTTGTAAACATCAATTATTCACATTTCTGTGCTCTGGCAGAGCTACTTTCGCTTGCAGTGTTTCCAAGCTATTTTGTGTGTTTTATGCCAGTTGCCTGCTGAGGACGGGTAAAGAAAGCCCTTTGTATATGTTCAATGTACCTAGTGCTGATGTAGCCCTATTTCAAA